>NW_019154101.1:1688114-1815959 GCF_002288905.1 Enhydra lutris kenyoni | reverse complement strand
ACCAATGTCCTTGATGAACACAGATGCGAAAATTCTCACCAAAATACTAGCCAATAGGATCCAATAGTACATTAAAAGGATTATTCACCACGACAAAGTGGGATTTATTCCTGGGCTGCAAGGTTGGTTCAACATCCACAAATCAATCAATGTGATACAATACAATAATAAAAGAAAGAACAAGAACCATATGATACTCTCAATAGATGTTGAAAAAGCATTTGACAAAGTACAGCATCCTTTCTTGATCAAAACTCTTCAAAGTATAGGGATAGAGGGTACATACCTCAATATCATCAAAGCCATCTATGAAAAGCCCAGAGCGAATATCATTCTCGATGGAGGAAAAACTGAGAGCTTTTCCGCTATGATCAGGAACACTGCAGGGATGTCCATTCACCACTGCTATTCAACATAGTGCTAGAAGTCCTAGCCTCAGCAATCAGACAACAAAAAGAAATAAAAGGCATCCAAATCAGCAAAGAAGTCAAATTCTCCCTCTTTGCAGAAGATATGATACTTAATGTGGAAAACCCAAAAGACTCCACTCCAAAACTGCTAGAACTTATAGGAATTCAGTAAAGTGTCAGGATAATATCAATGCACAGAAATCAGTTGCATTTCTATACACCAACAGCAAGACAGAAGAAAGAGAAATTAAGGAGTTGATCCCATTTACAATTGCGCCCAAAACCATAAGATACCTAGGAATAAACCTAACCAAAGGGGCAAAGAATCTATAATCAGAAAACTATAAAGTACTCATGAAAGAAATTGAGGAAGACACAAAGAAGTGGAAAAATGTTCCATGCTCATGGATTGGAAGAACAAATATTGTGAAAATGTCTATGCTATCTAAAGAAATCTACACATTTAATGCAATCCCTATCAAACATTCCAAAGAAATGGAACAAATAATCCTAAAATTTATATGGAACCAGAAAAGACCCCAAGTAGCCAGAGGAATGTTGAAAAAAGAAAGCCAAAGTTGGTGGCATCACAATTCCAGACTTCAAGCCCTATTACAAAGCTGTCATCATCAAGACAGTATGGTACTGGCACAGAAACAGACACATAGATCGATGGAACAGAATAGAGAGCCCAGGAATAGACCCCCAACTCTATGGTCAACTAATCTTCAACAAAGCAGGAAATAATGTCTAGTGGAAAAAAAACAGTCTCTCCAACACACAGTGTTGGGAAAATTGGACAGCCACATGCAGAAGAATGCAACTGGACCATTTCCTTACACCACACACAAAAATAGACTCAATGTATGGATGAAAGACCTCAATGTAAGACAGGAATCCATCAAAATCCTTGAGGAGAACACAGGCAGCAACCTCTTCAACCTCAGCTGCAGCAACTTCTTCCTAGAAACATCACCAAAGGCAAGGGAAGCAAGGGCAAAAATGAACTCTTGGGACTTCATCAAGATCAAAAGCTTTTGCACAGGAAAGGAAACATTCACAAAACCAAAAAACAACTGACAGAATGGGAGAAGATATTCACAAATGACATATCAGATAAAGGGTTAGCATCCAAAATCTATAAAGAACTTATCAAACTCAACACCCAAAGAACAAATAATCCAATCAAGAAATGGGCAGAGGACATGAACAGACATTTCTACAAAGAAGACATCCAGATGGCCAACAGACACATGAAAGAGTGCTCAATATCACTCAGTGTCAGGGAAATACAAATCAAAACCACAATGAGATACCACCTCACACAAGTCAGAATGCCTAAAATTAACAAATCAGGAAATGACAGATGTTAGAGAAGATGCAGAGAAAGGGGAACCCTTCTACACTGCTGGTGGGAATACAAGCTGGGTGCAGCCACTCTGGAAAACAGCATGGAGTTTCCTCAGAAAGTTGAAGATAGAGCTACCCTACAACCCAGCAGTCGCACTACTGGGTATTTACCCTAAATATACAAACGTAGTGATCCGAAGGGGCACGTGCACCCGAATGTTTATAGCAGCAATGTCCACAATAGCCAAACTATGGAAAGAACCCAGATGTCCATGAACAGATGAGTGGATAAAGAAGATGTCATATATATATATATATATATATATATATATATATATATATATATATATGATGGAATACTATGCAGCCATCAAAAGAAATGAAATCTTGCCATTGCAACAATGTGGATGGAACATATGCTGAGCAAAATAAGTCAATCAGAGAAAGACAATTGTCATATGATCTCCCTGATATGAGGAATTTGAGAGGCAGAGCAGGGCGTTTGGGAAGTAGGGAAGGAAAAAAATGAAACAAGATGGGACTGGGAGGGAGACAAACCATAAGAGACTCATAATCTCACAAAACAAACAGGATTGCTGAGGAAAGGGGTGGTGTGGTTGGGTTATGGACATTGAGGAGGGTATGTGATATGGTGAGTGCTGTGAAGTGTGTAAGCCTGATGATTCACAGACCTGTACCCCTGGGGCAAATAATATATTATATGTTAATAAAAATATATTTAAAAAAAAACGCTTTTGGATGAAGTTTTTTTCTTTTTCCTCTTCTCCAGCTTTATTGACAAATATCATTGTGTCAGATTAAAGTGTACAGTGTGATGACTTGATATATATGTATATTGTGAAATGATCACCACAAAATAATTTGATTTAACTAACTCAACTTGAGAACTTTTTGAGAGGACTGAGGGAACTGGAGAGAGTTTACTCAGTTTAATTACTGAGGAACTTTATGGAGTTACATACTAGCAATTCCTACCCTCAGGGGACATACAAATTAATAAAGGACATGGACAAATAAACAATAATATTGTAACCATCACACCCATCATAATAGGAATTTGGGTGTAATAGGGCTTATGGGTGATGAGCAGACTCATCCAGGTCATTTCATTAACCTCACAATGAGCTCACCCTAGATCATACAAAACTGAATTTGGGGGATCTCATTTATGTTGTTACAGCTGGGTTTTCTATAAAATTAGTATAATATCTAAGTGTTAGATCAGCAGGTGCCCAAAGAAGTACTGAGCACCCAACCCATGTCTGAGCACAGAAAATATATTTAGATTTCACCCATTCTGCCAATCAAATCCTCTCCACATTTCTTCCCAGAACTCTCGTCTCTCCTATTCTGCCATGAGAAGCAGATAGTGCAGGGGTTAAGAATAGGGGCTCAGGGGGACAACTGCTGGTTTTGAAGCCAATTCCACCTCATTGGCTAACAATGCTAAATAAGGCTTATGCCCTAAACTCATCCATAAAGCTACCTCAATTCATGCCTCCCTGAGGGATGCTGTGCAGATTAAATGGGACAATGTATGTAGAGTGCATACATACATTGTATGCACTGTATGCATTTATACTGGAATAAATGGAATAAATGCTTTAATAAATGGAATAAATGCTTTAAAAAAAATGAGGCTTCCTCAAATGAATGTCCATTTCCTCCTTCTGCATCTCATCAAGTCCTACAGAGAATTAAATCTCTTTTCCATGGCTACTTTCTCCCTGGCTATTCTGGCTCTTAGTGGGAATGACTTCCCTTAAATAATCAACACCACACACTTAAGCCTTGGGTAATAGGCTTATTAGATTCTGGCAATTCCCACAAAGGAGTTGGGATGCATGAGGGGCAAACAGACAAGCATTATTTCCAGAGTGCTGCTCATGTTGGTTCAGGTTGGCCAGGTTGCCAGAGCATTCCCAAGAGGGGACCAGTGGGGACAAAAGACTGCATTTCTACCTTACCCTCCTTTTCCTTCAATCTACTTGCTAGCCATATATCCCAAGGTAAGGCCAGGTTTGGTCGCTTACCTATAAAATGGACAGGATCCCATTTCCCCTAGCTGAAATCAGAAAGCTGAACCATATCCTAATTGTAAGGCCTCCTTTCACCTCTGATCTGAGATTGTCCTGGCACATGTGCACTGGATCTGGGAGGGTACATCAACCCAAAGCCAGGTGACCTGTACCTCTGGCCTCTCTAGAGGCCTCCATATCCTCTGAGTGAACAGGACATGTTGTTCTTACTTCCCTCCACTCCCTCCAAAATCTGGAATCTCTCTTCAGTCAGGCCATAAGCCAACAGCTACTAGAACCCAGGCTGCCAGCAGGGCAGTGCCCAGGGCTCACTGATGTAAACACTGATGAGAAATGATTGAAGTTTGGCTCTGCTTGTCCCTTTCTGTGCTATCTTCAGCCAAAGGCCTGCAGGCTTTCATCTGCTGAGCTGGGCAGTATTAAACAACAACATTATTCTTCCTTCCTGCCTCAACGGCTACCCCTCCTCCTGGCTGCTGTCTCAAAGGAAATAACCAACAAGGACCGGACAGTCCCTGCCATTTAGCCTCTTGTAAATGGGGTGGATTCTGGAGAGAAAGCTAGCTTCTCTAATTCTCTCCTTTCTTTAATACTGATCTGGTGACTAACCTCAAGGAGGAATGACAAACAGAAGAGGGGACTGGGGACTTCTTTTGGCTGGAGAAGGAGGTGATTTATGATTGAAGAGTTCTGATCCATTCTGTAACCAGGCAAGACCTATCTGCCTTTAGATCTTCCTTAGACATTGCAGGAGAAGGTCCCTGGTGAGAGTGGCCAGGACCCCAATGCCAATGTTGTACCTCACACACACAGTGGGCAGGCTGCTGTCTGTGGAGGCCATTATCAGAGCACTGCATACAGCTATGTAGATTGTGTCCTCCCAAGGGCACCTGGCACAGTCAGGGCTGAAACTCAGCCTTGTCTTCACTTGCCAAATCATGTGCTACATCTGCCCAGACAGGCTGCCTTTTCTGATTGTCACACAGACTCTGTAAAGGCTAGCATTGGTCTTATGTCCACTCAGTGTGTCTGTGCCTCTCAACAGACAAGCTGGGGAGAGGTGTGGATAGAAGATCCATAGCATCTTATCAGCTGACTGTTCTCTCATCTCCCTGTCTCCCTATACTATGACTTTCTTCTCCCTCTCCTCCTCCTCCCTGTCCAACTCTCTCCTCCTCCTCTCCTCCTTCTTCTTCCTTGTCGTCGTCTTCTTCCTTTTCTTCTTCCTCCCTCTCCTCCTTCTCCACTTTCCCCTCCTCCTCCTCCTTCTTCTCCTCTTCTTCTTCCCTTCTTCTTCTCCTCTTCCTCCTCCTCCCTTCTCTTCTTCCTCCTCTACCTCCTCTTCCTCTTCCTTTTTCTTCTTCTTCTCCCCCCTTCCTCCTCCTCCTCCTCCTTCTCTTCTTCTCCTCTTTCTCCTTCTCCCCCTTCTTCTTCTTCTTCCTCCATTCCCTCCCTCTTCTCCAGTCATTTTCCTTTTCGTCTTCCCCATCCCTTCCTTTTTACTCTCTCCAGTTCTCCTTCTCCTTGTTACCAATCTATTGTCACATGCTGAACGACCAGATCCTTTATAAATACTCAGAAACACTCTGGAAGGAGGGAGACAGGTATGACTGAAACAGAGCCACAGGAATGAAAGTCTTTGTATTCAGAACACAACCTTATTTCTTTTTAATTTATGGCCTTGGGCTTAATCACAGATCGTTCTGGGAGATGGCAAAAAATATCAGGAGGGTAGATTTAAGAAAGTTGACCAGAAGGAACTTAAGGAGGTTATTTAGCTCTGCCCTACAGAAATCGGCAGACACAAATGGGGAGAGCTAGTATACCTGAGTTCTATTTTCCTTTCTAGTTGTGCTATGGTAAGCAGAATAATGTCCTCCTTTCACTCTGGACATATCCATGCCCTAATCCCCAGAACCTGTAAATAGACTACCTTAGGCGACCAAAGAAATTCTGCAAACATAACTTTGCAGTTGACCTTAAAATAGGGAAAGCATCCTGGATTATGAAGGTGGGTCCAATCAAATCATATAAACCCTTAAAAGCAGAGAATTTTCTCCAGCTAGAAGCAGAAGAGATATGTAACAGAAAAGAAAGCAAGACAGATGTAGGAGAAGGGTGAGAGGGAGAGATTTGAAGGGGAAGGGGCTGAAACAACACTGCTAAATCTGAGATGTGGGGACTCAAATGCAAGGACTATAGGGGGCCTCTAGGAGATGGTGGAAAGCATGAGAAGGGATTGTGCAGCCATTAGGAACAAAGACCATCCCCTGGCTGACAGCCAGCAAGGAAATGTAAACCTCAGTCCTACAACCACAAGGAACTCAATTCTGGCAACAACCTAAACGAGTTTGGAAGTAAATTCTTACCCAAAGCCTCCATTAAGGAATATGGCCCTGTCAACACCTTGTATTTAACCCAGTAAGACCCATATCAGACTTTAACCTATAGAATTGTGAGATAATAAATGAGTGTTAAATCATTAGATCTGTGGTAATTTGTTTTAGCAGCAATAGAAAAAACTGCCAAAGACCTTTGAGAAAGTCAAATAATCTCCATTACTTCAATTTTTTCTTCTAGAAAATAGTATTCTGGTTATTATTGCTGTTCATCCAATTACCCCAAAACTTCGAGGCATTAAAAAAAAACAAGCAATTATTTTACTCATGCATTTGTGAGCAAGTATTTCAGAAATAGTGCAGCCGAGTAATTCTGAGTAATTTCTCAGTCACTTGCAATTAGATATTATTATCTAGGGCTGAAAGTTCTATCAGAAGGCTTGTCTGGACAGGATAGCCAAAAATGCTGACTTCCCTGGCTCACATTTAATACTGGCTGTTGGCTGGGAACCTGGCTATGATGGTTGACTGGAGTGTCTACTTGTGGCTTCCCAGTATGGTGGACTCAGAGTAGATGGAGTAAGCATCCTAAGATAGACAGGCAGAAGATTCACAGCCTTTTCAGACTTTGCCTCAAAAGTCATGTGTCTTAGTCAGCTTGGGCTTCTATTAAAAAAGTACCATAGACTTGATGGCTTAAACACAGAAGTTTATTTCTTAGAGGTCTATAATATGGGAAGTCCAAGATCAAGGTGTTGCCCAATCTGGTTCTTGGTGAGAACACACTTCCTGGTTTGCAGATGGATACTTTTTTTCCCACTGTATCCTCACCTGGTAGAAAGAGAAAGGAAGCAAGCATCTCCAGTGTCTCTTCGAGTGGAGCTCATGAGAGCTTCACCTTCATGACCTAATTACCTCTAAAGGCTCCATCTTCAAATACCATCTCATTGGGGCTTAGAGTTTTAACATATGGATGGGGAGGGATACAACATTCAGTCTATAGTATTACACAGCTAAAAATTCTGGATGATATATATAACACAAACATAAGTAGGCCCTGACAGGTAAAGAGAAGAAGGCAGACACACTAGGGACCTCCGGACCCAAAACATGACATGTTGGTGAGTCTCTTGTGCTTTCTTTTTGTTTCATATATCCCAGACATGGAGCTAAAGAAGCTGACAATCCAGGAATGCTAACAGATGCAATCACAAAAAGCCCCAAGGAAAGCCCCAGGAAAAGGGCAAACTAGCAAGGCAGAAAACCTTTAAACAATAATCATTCTGTTGCAGGCAAATACAACAGAAAATCTGGTCTTACCTCAAATCCATGTCAGCAAAGGCAGAATGGGGAGCCTAGTCTTCCACTGTCATCAGGCTGTAATGAGGCACCGAAGACCTCCTGTCAAGGTAGTGTCCGAGAAAGCTGACAGTAGGGAACTGGGACATTCCTGCCAGGTAGTATAAGTCCTGTTCCCTCTCCCACTAGCATCAGTAGAGACACATAGTTAGTGTGGCAGTAATGAGGCATTGCTTACCTTCTCTTGTAGGGGGATGTCAGAGGAAGTATAATGTAGAGTCAGGACATTCACTAGTGCCCCACTGTAATGAGACCACCCCCCTCCATGGTGTTGGTAGAGGCCACATTGGAAGCAGGAACAAGGCAATCCTACCCTTGTCAGCAATGGAGGTTTCAGTGGTAGCTTAATGTGGAGCCGGAATAACAGGAACCCCTTACTTGAGTGTCAGCAAGAACCAAGTGGGGAACCTGGACTTCTACTCCAGGGCAATAATGACAAGCTCTTCTTTTCTGCTAGAATAGTGTCAGAAAAGGGCAGTTAAAACAGAAGTTTTAAATAAGTTCTGTTGTCTCTTAATATAATGCTCAAAATGTCCAGGTTTCAGTAGTAAATTATTTGTTATACCAGGAACTGGGGAGATCACAAAGTAAATTTAAAAAACCAATCAAAAGATGCCAACATTGAGATGACAGAAATGTTAGAATTACCTGACAAATATTTTAGAGCAGCTATAATAATGTTTCCATGAGCAATTATAAACATGCTTAAAATAAATGAAAAAGTTAAAAGTCTCAGCAAAATACTAGAAGATATAAAGAAGGAGCAAATGGAAATCTTAGAATGGAAAAGTCAAATAACCAAAATAAAAACCCAATGTATAAGATAAATAATTACTAGGGAGGGACTACATAACACTACTGTATGAAATACAGGAAAAGTTGTTAAGACAATAAACCCTAAGAGTTCTCATCATGAATAAATTTTTTTTCCTTTTTCTCTTTTTTTTTCTTATTGTACCTATATAAGAAAATGGATGCCAGGTGAATTTTTTGAGGTAATTGTTTCACAATACATGTAAATCAAACTATCATGCTGTATGCCTTAAACTTATACAGTGATGTATGTCCATTATTTTTAATAAGACTGGGGTGGGGGGAAACTCCAGGTATGAGTTCGACAGTAAAATAGAAGGCACAGAGGAAAGAATCAATGAATTTGAAAATAGAACAATAGAAATTTTCTGATCTGAACAGCAGAGAGAAAATTGACTTGAAAAACAATGAACAGAGCCTCAGGAACCTGCGGGATTATAACAAAAGATTTAATATTTACTGAAGTTGTCGAAGTCCCAGAAGGAGAGGAGAAAGCAGGCAGGACTGAAAAAGTACTTAAAATAATTAATGACAGAAATTTTTCCAAATTTGACAAATCATATAAATTTATAATTTAAAGAAGTTGAGGGGCACCTGGGTGGCTCAGTCAGTTAAACGTCTGCCTTCAGCTCAGTCATGATCCCAGGGTCCAGGGATTGAGCCCCTCAGCAGGCTCCCTGCTAGGTGGGAAGCCTGCTGCTTCCTCACCCACTACCCCTGCTTGTGTTCCCTCTGTCACTGTGTCTCTCTCTGTCAAATAAATAAAAATCTTAAAAAAAAAAAAAAAAAAGAAGTTGAGCAAATCTTAAACAGGGTAAGTCCAGAGAAGTCCACACCAAGGCACATCAATTTCAAATATCTGAAAATTAAAGACATAGGAAAAATCTTAAAAGCAGTTAAAGAAAAATATTTTACCTGTAGTGAAAAACAATTAAATGACAACTGACTTCTCATCAGAGACTATGAGACTAGAAGGAGACATTTTTTAAGTATTGAAAGAAAAGAATTCTATATCCAAGAAAATTATCCTTCAAGAATGAAGAGTAAATCGAGACATTCTCAGATGAAAGAAAACTAAGAAAATTTATCAATAGCAGTCTACCCTAAAAGAATGGCTAAAAGAAATTCTCTAAAGAGAAAGAAAACAATCAAAGAAGGAACTTTGAAGCATTAAAGGGGAAGAAAAAGTATGGTAAGCAAAAATATGCATAAATACAATAGACTTTTCTTCTTTTGAGTTTTCTAAACTGTATTTTAATGTTGAAACAAAAATTATACTGTTATTTAATGCATTTCTAAATGTATATAGAGGAAATATTTGAGATAATTATAAATGGCAATGGGTAAAGAGACATAAAAAGCAGTAGATCCACACTTCAACTGGTGAAATAATTATAGCAGTAGATATGTTGTGTATATATACACCTAACACAATCACTAAAAAAGCTCTACAAAGAAACACCATAAAAAATTAAAAATAGAATTATAAAAATATTCAAGTAACACAAAGGAAGACAGAAAAAAAGAAAACAGAGAAATGATGAGGCAGAGAATAAACAGAAAACCAAAAATAAAATGGTAGGTTTGAACCCTAACATATCAATATATTAACTTAAATAAAAATGGTCTGAAAACAGCAAATAAAAAACAGAGATTGGTAGAATGTAGTAACAATCAGGACCCAACTATGTGCTATCTATAGAAAACTGACTTCAAAATATAATCGTATAGGCAGGTTGAAAGTAAAAGAATGTATATTATAGAAATATTAAGCAAAAAAAAAGCAGGAGTGTCTACATTAATATTAGATAAAGTAAAATTCAGAGAAAGTAAATTATCAGGGGCAGAGGAGAGCATTACAAGATGATAAAAGGTTAATCCGCCCAGAAAACAGCAATCTCAAATGCACAGGAACCAAAGAACAGAACTGCAAAGTAGGTGAAGCAAGAACTGAAGGGAGAAATGGACAAATCCACAATTAATTGGAGATTTCAACATCTTTTGCTTAGCAACTGATAAGACAACTGGATAAAAAAACAACAGGGATACAGAACTCAACACCATCAACCAACAGGATGTAATCAAAATTTATAGAGCACTCCATTCCACAACAGTAAGATATATATTTTTAGATGCCCATAGAGCATACACAAAAGTAACCCATATCCTGAACAATAGGGCAAATCTCAAAAAATTCAGAATAATGGAAATCATACAGAAAATGGTCTCCAACCAGAGTGTAATCAAACTAGAAACCAATAACAGAAAAATTATAAGAAAATCTCCAAACTTCTGGTAACCCAACAATATATCTTGAAACAATCCATGGTTCAAAGAGGGAGTTATTAGGGGAATAAAAGAATATATTAAACTGAATGAAAAGAATACATTAAACTGAATAACATGTCAAAACTTGTGGGACAGAGTGAAAGCAGTGTGGAGATTTTTAGAGCAGTAAATGCATACCTCAGAAAAGTGGAAAAATCACAAATGGATATTCTAAGCTCCAATCTCAACAATCTAGGAAAAGAAAAGCAAAACAAACCAAAGCAATTGTAAGGAGGGAAATAATAAAGATAAGAGCGTAAGTCAATGGAACTAGAAACAGAAAAATAATGTCAATGAAATAAAAATCTGGTTCTCTGATAAGATTTAGAAAACAAGCACACCTGCAGGAAGACTGATTTAAAAAATAAAAGAAGACACAAATTACCAGGAAATCACCACAAATTACTAGGAATGAAGCAGGGGATATCATTGCAGATATTAAAAGAATAATAAAAGTAATAAAAGAATAATGATATAACACTACAAACAACACTATACACATAAAGTTGACAACTTAGAAGAAATGGACCATTTCTCAAAAATCATCAGTACTCACCCAGTTTGAAACAGACAATTCAAATAACTATTAAGGGAATTGGAAAAAACTATAAACTATCCCCCACTACCACCAAAAAATGTCTCCAGATCTAGATTATCTCACTGGAGAATTCTGCTAAATATTTAAAGAAGAATTAAGATAAATTCTACACAGTCTCTTCCAAGAAATGGAAGAGGAGTGAACACGTCTTAATTTGTTTAATAGAGATAGCATTACACAGATAGCACAACCAGACAAACACAGAATTTAAAAAATAAGTATAGACCAATATCCCTGATGAATATAGACAAAAATCCTTAACAAAATATTAGCAAATAAAATTTAACAGTATATAGGGCACCTGAGTGGCTCAGTGGGTTAAAGCCTCTGCCTTCAGCTCAGGTCATGATCCCAGCCTGGGATAGAGCCCCACATCAGGCTCTTTGCTCATCAGGGAGCTTGCTTCCTCCTCTCTCTCTCTCTGCCTACTTGTGATGTCTGTCAAATAAATAAATAAAATCTTAAAAAAAAATTAACAGTATATAAAATAAGTTATATACCATGATCAAGTGAAGCTTATACCAACAATGCAAGACTAGTTCAATATCGAAAAATCAATGTAACCTACTATATTAACAAGTGAACAAAGAAAAATCAAATGGTCATATCAATGGATGCAGAAAAACATTAAAATTCAACATCTATTCATGATAAAAAAAAATCTTAGAAAATTAGAAATAAAGAGGAATTTCCTCAGTTTGGTAAAGAACTACAAAATGCCTACAGCTAACATTAGGCTTAATAGGGAAAAACTGTGCTTTCATCAAAGATCAGAATACAGGACAAGGATATCCACTCTCATCACTCTTGCTAGCATTGATGCTGGAAGTTCTAGCCAATGTAAAAAGACAATAAAGTAAATAAAAGGTATACAGACCAGAAATTAAGAAACAAAGCTGTCCCTATTTGTAGATAATATGATTTCCTACACAGAAAAGCCCAAGGAAGCTAAAATACACACAAGCACACACACACAAAAACACACAAATTTGCAAATTTGCAAAATCCCTAAGTAAAATCAACTGTATTTCTATATACTAGCAATCCCATTCTCGGGCATTTGTGGAAACTTGTGTTCACACAAAAAGCTGTACATTAATGTTCACAGCAGCTTTATTCATAAGAGCCCCAGACTGGAAACATCTCAGATGTCCTTCAACAGCTGAATAGTTAAACCAACTGTGTTGCATGTTACCATGAAATACTCAGCAAAGAAATAAGCCAGACTGTTAATACCTGCAACATCCTCTGAGTGAATTTCCGGAGAATTGTGCTGAGGAAAAAAAATTAAAAAGCCAATCCTAAAAGATTATATACCATATAATTCTATTTATATAACATCCTTGAAACGTCACAATTATAGAAATGGAGAACAGATGAGTGGTTTTCAGGGCTTAAGAAGGGCGTGTGGATGGGAAGGAAATAGATGTGACTATAAAAGGCAACATTAGTGATCTTTGTGGTGATAGAAATGTCCTGTATCTTGACTGTATCAATGTCAGTATCTGTATTGAACTGTGATACTGAACTGCAGTTTTGCAATTTGTTTGCAGTTTTCATTAGGAGTAACAGTACTGGAACTCTCTACTGTTTCCTGTAATATGTGATTCTACAATTATATCAAAATAAAAAGGTCAATTTAAAAAAATCAAATGTACACATCATGCAGCAGTGCAAAGTAAATAGAGAATCCGCTAAGTTGTGAAGAAAGCAAACAAATCAAAGTCACACAAACTGAGTTCTGTGGGTTCCAAATGAGTCATAACACCATTCTACATTCAGGCACAGGGGAATTAAACTCCACCTACTGATGAGGGCATAACAAGATCACATTATAGAAAGGCATGGGGAATGGGAGGCCATCTTTGGAAAACATAATCCAAGAATGCTCTTTACCACCATTTCCTCTGGAAAAGGGCTGGAGAATAAATGAGCGAATACTTTTGCCCTATTTTTATTATATCCCTTCTCTTTCAAAACTGTTCTCCAGCTCCCTTTACTTACATCTCTGCCTTCTTGGACTGTTTTTTCAAAAACTTCCCGATGTTGAGATGGTTGGCTGGAGTATTCTGAATGTTACTTCTGGGATTTAAGAACATATACAAATAGGTACTAATGGTAGGTCTAAATTTGCTCAAAAAGTATTTTTCTGAAAAGGTAAACTGTGTTTTGTAAATCAAGTTATCTCTTAAAGTCCTTTAGGAGACTGTATTATCGAAAAGATTTTATAATCAACTTTAAAAAGTGCTTTCATACATCCTCCCTGAACTTATGTGTTAAATTGCCCTGAATTGGGACGCCTGGGTGGCTCAGTTGGTTAAGCGGCTGCCTTCGGCTCAGGTCATGATCCCAGCGTCCTGGGATCGAGTCCCGCATCGGGCTCCTTGCTCAGCGGGGAACCTGCTTCTCCCTCTGCCTCTGCCTGCCTCTCGGCCTACTTGTGATCTCTCTCTCTCTCTCTCTGACAAATAAAATCTTAAAAAAAAAATTGCCCTGAATTAATCAATTTTACAAAAAACAAAGTATATCCTTTGTGTGTTTGGCAAAAATTTGCCCCTACTTTCTTTAGGATAAGGGACCATGTGATTCCTGTTTCCAACTCTAAGGGTCCCTCCATCTTTGTGTTCTCCATAATAATACGAATTGTTTTTCCAATGGCAATGAAGAATTTGGGCAAATCCATCCCAAGATCTTCCCTGAGTTTTATCTGCTGGGTTTACCATAATCTGGGGGGGGGGGGGTGTGACTGTTTCATATTCTATCAGCTGTTGATTAAATAAATAAGATCCTAAATAAAGTGAAGGAAGAAAGTATGTTCTGCTTAAATCATGCAATTTGTTCAATCTACAAGATAAACCAAAGTCCTAAATATGATCTATTGCTTAAAATAAGGTAGAGCTGAATCTCTACCAATGATTTCATGAACGAGAAAGTTTCCTGACTCTCCAATACCTATAGTTAAAGATTAGGTTTTAATTGCAATTATCCTTAAAAGATAAACTAACTAGCTTGAATTCACACTAATGAATGACTACTCACGGCTCACGGATTATTTTCTGAGATATTTTGGAATTGGGCTCTAATATGTAGATGGCATAGGGAGAGATTAAATGGTAGACTAGGTGAAGGGCTATTGTGATCCAAAAGAGAAAAGTACATCACACAGAGGGTTAAGAACTATTGCAAGGGGCAGCCACAGACTTACACAGAAACATCACAATTTTCCCTTTAATTGGTTCTAGGTGTCATAACATGGGGACAGGAGCACATGACTCATCAATTTACTGGGCCTATTTCTTTCTTTGAAATTTTTCACTTCTACTATATACAGACTCTTTAGGTTGGCAGCTAAATATTTAGAGACACAGAACATTTGAGCTGGAAAGCACTTACGAGATAAGCATGTCCTATGCCATCTGACTCTGGAAATCCTCCATTTCACATAGACAGCAGTTGAAAACATTAGGAAAGCTTCCCAAAAGAACGAACTCAGGGGTCACACTGGTTTTCCTAAAGGTAGTTGAAAGGTTCTCCTGTGAAAGGGGTATTAGGTTTGTTCTCTCTAAACTTAGAAGATCGGAGTGCAAAAGCTTACCAGAGGTCAGAGTATCCCAATGGTAGGAAGCAGTTCTGTTATTATATGTGCTCGCCTATGGGCAGAGCAGCACTTAGCCTAGATGCTCTCCCTGGATTTCAGCTCTCAAAGAGTTGAAGGATTTGATAACTTGGGGTTTTCTTTGTATCCAGGGATTCTAGAACTGTGTTATCCAATAGGACAGCCTCCAGCTACAGAGCACTTGAAATGTGCTAGTCCAGAAAGTAAAATACACACCAGATTTCAAAGCCTTAGTACTAAATAATTGTAAAATATCTCATGCTTTTTATATTGATTATGTGTTGAATTGAAATGACAGTATTTTAAATCAATTGGGCTAAAGTATGTTATTAAAATTAAGTTTACCTCTTTCTTTTTATTCTTTGACTCCTAGAAAGTTTTAAATTACATATGTAACTATGGGGCTAACATTATATTTCTACTAGAAGCACTGTTCTAGCTAACTTGAAGCTTTTTCCCAACTCAAGGCCTCCTACTTTCCTAATATTGCATATCTTCAAGCTGGCTGTGACATGACCCTTTCCCATCTGATGCCTTGAAATTTACCTAAGACCCATCTTTGGGGTAAAAACACTGGCACAGTATAACATGGTTTCAAGAACACACTTACTTTGACTTTTCAGTATGAATGGGAAAGACAGAGATTCTCTAACCCTCCTCCAATTACTTATTAACACAGATTAGTTTATAAGATTGGAAGATTGGTATCTGATCTTGAAAACAGCATCTGGCTCCAGTAGAATTTCAGAGGTGATGCATTTGAGAGAATGAAACAAACTGACACCTATATAGTCAGGGAGAATGAAAACTAGTGATGTAAGAATCATGGCAGAATGATACAACCAGGTCTTTATACTGGATGGTTGTAGAAGGTTGAAAGTTTCAAGGGAGAGGAAGACTCAGGATGTCTGGCTGGTACTAGAGGCCAGTGGTTAGCAAGGATTCTCAGACAAGCATAGGAGTTTGTCTGTTAACAAAGATGTCTAACCACTGTTAGCAAAGATGTCTATACAAAGACATCACAAAAACCCTTTGATAAAAATCCACTGCTGGGTAGGAATCCTTCCACTAAATGGTATATGTAGAGTCTCAGTTTCTTCTTTTATAAATGAACCCAGAGGTTGTTGTAAAGATCAAATGAAATGATGGGTAGAAGATGATTACAGAGTAAATGCTCAGTGAATCATAATAGATATGATGTGTCTTTCCTCTGCCACCTGTAAGCAAATATTCTACATAGTAGACCCAAAGATGTTCCTCACAGCGATCAGTGAGTGAACTTGTGCTTGCAGAAAGTAAAATAGCACTGTCCACATTCAAATTAGTTGTGTTGCTAGTACAGAAAAGTCAAATACAAATCCATTTGCAAAACTTTGATATTCAAATTGTTAAAGTGTTCTCTAATCAAAAACTCATTTTATTTTTAAAATATTTAAGGACAGTAAAGGCACTTACCCTGACAGAGCTGTTTTAATTTTGACTGGTAACAGGTTATGTTTTGCTACCTAACACTCAGTAATCACTTCAGAAATGCTAACCAAGAGAAAATCCATATTCTCGATTGTTAAAGATATTGGGTAAACCAAAGTGCTTTATTTCCTTTCTCATTATAGATCTTTCCTCCAGGGAGAAACTCCTCAGTTGTTAATACTTGAGATTTGTAGGTTACACTTATCCAACTAGAAATAGTAAGAGTTCATTCATTCATTCATTCATTCATTCATTCAAAGAAACTTTATTCAGTTCTGGCACTGTAGTAAGTGCCAAAGCAAAGTTGGTAATAAAGGAAATAAAATAATAAATAAAGTAAATATAGGAAATAAAATAATAAAGTAATAAAGGAAATAAATAAAGGAAATTAAAAAATTTCCATAGATGAAAAATGTACAGAGAGCCATGAGACTCAGAGGAAGAACTATTGTACCTGGAGGTGGGAGATGGGTATGGAGTCAAGAAAAGCCTCCTAGTATTCAGAGGTGGAATAACCCTAGAATGGGGTCTTAAAACAGCTGTGTAGATAATGTGGCACTGAAGTGGGCTGAGGGGAGATGGGATGGACAGATAAGGAAATGAGTAAGGAAAGTTCGAGAAGAAAGAGCATTGGACAGGTGAAAAGAGAGTGTAGGTATAGCACGTGTCTGTGTGGGGAGTGGAATACAAGAGGTATAGGTGAGAGGCAAACCAGCAGAAACCTAGGGTGATGTGGCATCTGGCTTTATTGGGCCCACTAAGGATTATAGACCTCGTCCTCCAAGCAATAGGGATCTATTGAAGGAAGTTCCCTTCAGGTGCTTTGTGGGAGACAAACTCCAGAGCACATAACTGAAATCAAGAGCATTTTGATAATCCAGGGAAGTCGGGAGCTGGGACAAGGGAGAGCAACAGATATGTGTCACAGATGCTGAGGAGATCCAGTCTACAAGACAGGCAACTGGTTGGTTAACCTATAAGAATGAAAGAAAGAGAGGAAGCTAGGATGACCTCTCCCACACACAGGATTCTAACTTGAGTAAATAGGTGGATGGTACTATCATTTCCTGGGTGGGGGGTAGAGAAGGTAGAACTGGCTTTATAGGAAACATAAGTGCAATTTTGGCTATGGTGAGTTTGAGCTGTCATTAGGGGAGTGACATCTAGGGGAAGAGATCTTGAAGGAAGGCATTTGGAACACAGGGGAAAAGTCTGGTATAAATATATCAGGGGATATAAATATGGGGGCATTCAGTACACAGGGAGAAGGTGGAACCATGGGCATGGAAGAAATTACCAGAAAAGATTAAGAAGGGGCAAAACACAGGGACCATAAGGGACATCAGCTTTTGAGGGTGGAGGTGGAGGAGAATCGTCAGAGTGACAGAGAGAAGAATTAGAAGGTGCTGGTGTCATGGATAACGAGAGCAGAATCTTAGGAAAAGAGTGATTAATGGAGACAAGTTGTTATATAAAAGTCAAACAAGGTGAGGTTAAAGAAGTCCTTAGCCTCCAGCAACTAGACAGTGTCGAGTGCTCTATACTAGACCATTTTATTGGAATTGTGGGCTGGGCCAGGGAAAGTTGTCATAGGGGAGGTTGGGGGTTTAAAGTGGAAACCACAGTCATGAAAAGTATAGTAGCTAAATGTAGTTAGAAGTACAAATGTCAAATATATAGGATCCTTTATAGGATCTCATCTAGGGAAGGGAAGAGAAAGGGAAGGATTCGAGTAAGAAGGGGAGAAAGACACAGGTTAAGATAAGAGAGACCTGAGCATTTTCATGGGTCACAGGAATGGACTAGTTCATAGAGAAAAGGATAGGACAATACAGAGCAGAAATAACTTGGAACAAGCTCCTGGAGGAGACCGTTTGGATGACAAGCACAAGAGGAGGCGTGCAGTGGGGGACAGCCTCAACCTTCTCTCACAGGTCAGGGACCAGTAAGTCTGCTGGCAGAGAAAGGCTTCAGGGGGGTGAGGAAGGTTTAGGAGGGCAGATGTGGAAGTGACAAATGACCACTGTCACAATGATTGGAATTAAACCCTCTAAATAAACAAGAGCATTCTGTGAGACATGAAAAGGGAATTTGTTTAGGCCCACCTGGGGTTGGTTTTCCTCTGAAGAGATAACCAACTTATTTTGAATTTCTTTGCCCTTTATTTTTCACACGTCTATATTCATTTTAATTAAATCGGCCTTTATTCTTGCGGATAAGCAAGTAATACTCTGGGATGAAACGTGTCACAGCATGCAAAAATTTACACTCATTTCTCCCTGTGGATCAAGTAAGCAGCCACCAAGGGCTCATCATCACTCTGTCTGTTCAAGGGACACAACCGTTCTTATGGTGGAACATTATAGTTAAGTCTGGTTTGGCAATCCCCAGAGGTTGTCAAGGATCCTTATGAAAGGAGCAAACCTCCTGGTACCAAGGGAAACAGGTCTGCTCTGTGTAACGGTATTGTGGTGGAAAAGCTCTGACAAAAAAGGGCACAACATCTCCTTTGGAGACCAGATCAAGGAGCCAAGCAAGATGCTATCTGAGCTTGTCAGTCCCAGAAAAAAAGATTGTCTTGGAACAATTTGGGCAAGAAGACAATAGAATTCTTTATTTCTTGGCACAGGAATGAATGAATCTTTATCCCAAATGCAAAGCAGGCTTTAATCCAAGGACAATAAATGGTGAGACCAGCATTCCAGGAAAAATCATGGGCTTTCTCTGTGTGCTCACAGTGAAAACAGTCCCACAGGGCTTCAAAGAGACATGTGGACTTCTTTTTCTCCTCTTAAGTAAACAAAATTAACAGAGAATAAGCACTTCCTACAGCTGTGGATGCCCAGAATTTCTTCCTACCCTATCCCAACTCTGACCCCAACCTAAAAAGTTTCATCTTTTCTAGCTTAAAGCAATGCGTACATGTAATGACCTTGAGGTTGAACATGAAGCTGTCTGGGCACCTCATTTGAAGAGCAAGGTTGAAATATTCTCCAAAGCATAAGGAACTTTCCTAACCGCCCTGTACCTCACTGCTTTTTTCCTATTCTTTCAAAATAAATATATATATATCTTTGAATAAATCCAAATATTGATCATGTATACTTATAAAATAGATAAACTTGGGTACGGTCAGATAGTTTTCAATGAAAAAGTGTGCATTGAGATACTTTGAATTGTAAGCTCTTTGATGCATTTTAAAAATTAGTTTTTACTTGTAGAAATAAGTGAATTTGGTCTTCTAGTACAAAGGGACATTCCAGTATTCCTTTAGCTCAGCTTCCAACTCTTGAAGGAGAGTTTCGTTTAGTTTTATGCTAAAATCTAGCCTGGAGAAAGCTGGTGCTAGTCAGGATGGGACCTGGAGTCAGTGCCCGTTTTTTTATTTCCTGTCAGGCTGGCAGAGTGCCATCCCCATAAAAAGTCCTGTGTTTGTAGAAGCCGGCAAGGCTCTCTGTAGACTCACCTCTTGCCACTTCTCAGAAATCACTCCTGAGTCAGGGAATTGCAAATAAAGATTGTTCCACATCACATGATCCCCTCCTCCCACAAACTTCCCTCTCTGAATCTCATGGTTTACATTTTCCCACAAGGTCAAGTCAAGGACATCTGGTCACATGCAGAGTTATGGAAATAAGAGGACACATAGGGCTGGCCATGCAACAAATTCAGAGATTAAATATTTCTCTGATTCCATGTAGGATGTTACATGGGACTAATTCCCTTTGACAGAGAGCTGCCTTTTCCCAGACCAAGACCAAAGTGGGACCCATTCTTTAGAGCAGACAATTCCAATTCAGTTTTATGAAATTTCTGCCCTGGACTTACCATTTACTAAACAAAAAGGTCAAAAAAGAAACTAAAAAACAGGTCTGGGCCTGAGGAGTCTTACAGTCTTGACAAAAAGACTAGCAACACACACACCCATGAAATAGTTTGCTGATTCATTTACTTGTGCCAAGCACTGTATAAGATATTAGAAAAAGAACAAATAAATAAGTCTTGATCCTGTCCTTAAAAAGCTTACAGTCTAGGGGTGCCTGGGTGCCTCAGTTGGTTAAGCATCAGACTCTTGATTTTGGTTCAGGTCATGATCTCAGGGTTATGAGAACAAGCTCCATGTTGGGCTCCATGCTCAGTCTGTTTGAGCTTCTCTTCCTCTCTCTTTGCATGTCTCCCACTTCCCTCTCTCTAATAAATAAATAAATCTTCAAACAAACAAACAAACAAACAAAAATCTTGTAGCCTAGCAAATGGAAACAGGTCCATTAGTAAACATAACCTCTATTAAAGAGGAATGTGTCAAGGCCTGTGGTGGCTGCAAATTGTTAGGGACCAAAATGACGTGGGCATCCAGCAAAACTGCAGAAGGTCATTAAAGCAGAGATGAGCAAGTACAACAGAAACCAGGGCAAACTACAAAAAAAGATAAAGTTCAATGTAACTATTTAAGGTTGGTGGTCATTCCAGGAAGAAAGACCATCTGAGATCATGAGGAAGCCAGTTCCCAGGACAGGGTGGAGATAGTCACAGCTGGAGTGAATTACTATGCACACTTGCAGTTCTTTAACACAACGAAATATCCAGCCCCACACTGAAGCAATTGGCCACAAAGAGGTTATCAGTGAAATGATGATTAAAATTAATTAAAATATAATGCAAACATATGTAACTCAACAAGCTCTGCCATTTTTTTGCTGTACAACCTTGGATCAGTTATTTGAACTCTCTGAGGCTCAGTGGCCTCAATTGAAATGATAGTATTCACTAGATAGGATTGCTGTGAGGACTAATTGAGTTATGCATGAACTATGTTAGAATGGTACCTGATATATGGTATGTGCTTAATAAATAGATATGATTATTAAATACAGAACAAGCACTGGAGGAATATGATAATAATGGCTAGCTTTTATTTAGTTCTTAACTATTTGCCAGGGAAGGTACTACAATACTCTGCAAGTTATTAGATAATTTCATGTACACCAAAATATTAACAAAGGTATCTCTAGGCAGTGGAGGCACCAGGAGATGGCTTAGAAAGATTTCTCCTGGGGCGCCTGGATGGCTCAGTGGGTTAAATCCTCTGCCTTTGGCTTGGGTCATGATCCCAGGGTCCTGGGATTGAGCCCCACATCGGGCTCTCTGCTCCATGGGGAGTCTGCTTCCCTTCCTCTCTCTCTGCCTGCCTCTCTGCCTACTTGTGATCTCTGTCTGTCATATAAATAAATAAAATCTTAAAAAAAAAATAAAAGAAAGATTTCTCCCCTACACGTCTTAAAACTTCCATTAGTGCCTGTTTCAAGTCAGGAACTTTGATGCAGAGCTTGAGACAAGGATTATAGCCATGCAATACATTGAAGGAGCTCTCAGGAGGAAGAGAGAGAAGAGGACAGGGCAGGGAAAGGAGTTAGACAAGGATGTGGCTTCATTGGGGATCTAACTTTAGTCTCACCCCACAGGAAGCACTGGAGTGTGAATTGTACCATAGAAGTCAATTCTGCCTTATGGCAAGGGGACCACCTTTTTTACTTATTAGTCATTGGCTACAGGCTGGCCCTGGGATGAAGGTGCTAGACATAACCTCTCTAGTGACCCCAGCCAGGACAGGACAGTTCTCTGGAAAAACTGTTAGCAGTACACACTTACAGCAGCTGGAGGATAGATACACTGGCTAGGTGAAAGGGATCCAAGACCTGTGTAGCAAACCACCCCAAACTTAGTTACTGAAAACAACAGCAATCATTTATTTCTTTTAAATCTATAATTTGATCAAGGTTTTTCTGGGAAAGTTTGTGCTCCATGCTATCAGCTGGGGTAGCTTGAAAACCGGGGGTAACTTGCCTGAGGATGGAATCAGCTGAAGAGACTCACGCTGACTCAATTTAAAGAATAAAACTTTAACACACCTCCCTAGTTGTCAAGTTCCAACCAATCCATCATTTTTAAGCTCCTCCAACACAAAAATTCTGACGCCACTACTATTCTGAGTGATGGAGTTATGATGCACTATTATTATTTTTTTAAAGGTTTTATTTATTCATTTGTCAGACAGAGATCACAAGTAGGCAGAGAGGCAGGCAGAGAGGAGGAAGCAGGCTCCCTGCTGAGAGAGAGCCTGACGCGGGGCTCCATCCCAGAATCCTGGGATCATGACCTGAGCCGAAGGCAGAGGCTTTAATTCGCTGAGCCACCCAGGCGACCCTGCACTATTAATTTTTAATAATAATAACAAATATGCATTCTTAGAGATAGATGTTATGTTATATAAAGTGCACAGGTTTAGAAAAAGTTAAAAAAAATAATGCACTGACGGGATGTGGCATTGGTAAAGTATTGGTAATCCTTCCACCTGAATCAGAATTGTAGCAAATTAAAAGATTGCTGTACCCACTGTCTGTCAGAAATAAAATTCCCTTCATTGGGAGACAGTTATCTTTAATTTTTTACTGTTTTTTTTTCTGTTTGATTAGAAATTAATTCATACTATGTCAGTTAATATTGATTGCCCATACAAAAGTCTCCATCTTCTCCTTTTAGCCTACTTTTTCTTAATTGAAAGTATTTTTAAGTTGAGACTACATTCAAAAAATTAAAAATCAACAGAGTATAAAAGTGTGTGCAATGAAAAGTCTTCTTTCCACCCCTGTTATCGGTTCAGTTCCCCCCACTTTTCTTAGCATATCTTTCCAGATTTTGTTGCATATCAACCAAATAATATAAAAATAGGTTTTCCTTTTTGTCTCCCTTTCACACAAACAGTAGGTTATTTTTCACACTCTAACATACACAGCTTACTTGGTTACTTATATCTTGGAGATCTTTTCATATGAGTTCACAGGCCTGGGTATATCATGATATGTGTAAACATACTAGATTGTCCTCTATAGAATCTTGCTAGCAGAAAATATTTTCAAACTTGTATTTTTACAGAACTGATTGGTGAAGAATTGTATCATTGTGTAATTTGAAATTATATTTAACTTAGCCAGAGTGATGATAAGCATTATTTTACATGTTTAAGAGTCCTTTGCATTTCCTATTTTCTGAACTACTCATTCTTCTCCTTTACTCATAATTCTATTGGATTGTTGTTCTTCTTTTTGTTAGTTTCTAGGAACCCTTTATATGTTAATGAAATTAGCACTTTGTCAAGGATACAAATCCTATCCTGCTTCTAAACGCCAACATCCTTTACTAGAGAAAGCATCATTTACTATAGAAAACTGGGAACAAGGAAAAAGGAAAAAATAATCAGCATAATCCCACACAAGAGATCTCAGAGTTGAATTAAACATGAAACTTTTCTTTACCTATTTCTTTAAAGAGATGACAGTTGCAGGGGGAAAAAAAGGAAGGGAATATTTAGTGAGCACATGCTAACAAATGCTACTAATAGCACTTTATTCATGTAATCCCATTTATAGTGCTCACAACTGCCGTATTTGCACTTTATTTCCATTGTATAGCTAAGGAATTTGAAGCTCAGACAAGTTAAAAAAACAAAAAACAAAAAATAAAAACCAGACCAAGATCACACAGCTAGTAAGAGGTAGAACTGGGTTTCCAACTTGGATCTGTCAGACCCTGGGGCTCCTTCCCTTTCTATAGTCCCTGTTGCTTTCTTGCCACCTGTGTTTTAAGAGTAGGCTGTTACATCCTTGAAGATCCATAACAATGGAATAACAGCCAACATAATGAAGAGGATAACAATCTTAAGAAAGATGACAAAGACCTCGTTGTTGTTTTGAATACCACTAGAATTCATTCACTTTCAGTTCTGGAACATTCAGAGGTCTGGAACTGTCACATTCATCAGGAAGTAAGGCCCAGCTGGCTGTTGCTGGCTCCTAGCCATGTGTAGACAACCCCTGGTCATTTGTCAATGTTCCCAGGGGTGCCTTGCTTCAAGTTAAAAATCCTGGCAGTGTGCTTTCCTCCACTGTATAATTGTACTGGCCATAGCGAGGTTGACTAAATCCTCTTGATGCTTCTGCTAATTCTATGGGCCCTGCAGGCTAGAGCAGCCCAGAAACAGAACAGGGCACACCCAAAAGTGCAATCCAAAGGCTGGAGGCTCCTCTGGTTCCTTAACATGGGTAAACATTTCACTGTCAAATTGTCAACATG
Source organism: Enhydra lutris kenyoni (assembly GCF_002288905.1). Lineage (NCBI taxonomy): Eukaryota > Metazoa > Chordata > Mammalia > Carnivora > Mustelidae > Enhydra > Enhydra lutris. Next base: position 1,791,486 of record NW_019154101.1, on the reverse strand, counting down.
CAAATACAGGCAGAGCTTTCTTCGGGGTTAGAATAGAATGTTAGAACTAGAATTGACACCAATGTTTTCCTCATACAGTGTTTCACACGATGCCTGGGAGGCCCTGAGATGGTGGAATAGGTTTCCATAAAGCCCCTGCGGGAGATCAGGAAAAGCTGAACAGGTGAGAGTTTTGGTTTCACATCCCAAGTTCAACCAGATCAGTTCTACTTCTGCCTGTAACTGCCCTGTAATATTTATTTGGAGAAAGGGCTCCCAGCTGAAACAAGCGTGAGAACCACTTCATTTTACTGGTGTAGAAGTTGAGGCTCAGGAAGGGTTTGATGCAGCCAATTACCAGAGAAGTCAGTGGCCGAACTGGGCTTAGGGGCTGACTCCTCAGCCAGAGCTCTTTCCACTATCTGGGCTCCATTCTCACACAGAGCCCTCCTGTTTGTTTGTGCTGGGTCCTCATTCTTGAGAATTTTCAGCCAGCTATTCCCCAGACCCTAAGCTGTAAATCAGCTCACCCTGAATTCTGTGAAGCAAGTTTTTAGTAAAAATGTTCTAGGCTATTCCCTACTCTATGGCATTCACATCACATCCTGGCCCCTGTTGGTACCAGAAACAAAGGAAAGATGTGCACACCTATGTACACTTACCAAAATATCCTCCCAGACTTTGAGTCCAGTGGAAACATTGGTGAAAGCTCTCCACTTAAAAAACATGATCTGTACATAAAGTCGTTGTGAAGCCCAATCTGCTGGTCCGCCATTATCAACTGCCATATACCCACCGGAGTGATGCAATAGCACAAAGACCCAGGACCCCAGGCCTGATCCGAAACAACATCCCTATAGCACAGTGACTCAGGGTTGTCAAACAAGCAAATAGCAACGCTTGTTTTCCTGTTAAATTCTGAGATTTTATTGATCATGGATTTTTTTCTCTCTTTTTTCTAATTATGGTCAGTTAGCCAACATATAGTACAGCATTAGTTTTTGGTGTAGTGTTCAACAAATCATTAGTTGCATATAATACCCAGTGCTCATCACAACACATGCCCTCCTTAATGCCTATCACCCAGCTACCCCATCCCCCCATTCCCCTCCCTTCTGTAACCTTCAGTTTGTTCCCAGAGTCCAGAGTCTCTCATGCTTTGTCTCCTTCTCGGATTTCCCTCTCTTCCCCTATGTCCTTCGTGCTATTCTTTATGTTCCACATATGAATGAAACCATATGATAATTGTTTTTCTCTGCTTGACTTATTTCATTTTAGCTATAATCCCCTCCAGTTCTATCCATGTTGATGCAAAACCTGGGTATTCATCCTTTCTGATGGCTGAGTAATATTCCATTATATCTATGGACCATATCTTCTTTGTCCATTCATCTGTTGAAGGGCATCTTGCTCCTTCTACTGTTGTGGACATTGCTGCTATGAACACTGAGATGCAGGTGCCCTTTCTTTTCACTAATCTGTTTTTTTTTTTTCATGAAATTTGATTGCATATTGTGATACAATTTGTATTTTTGATTAAAATACTTCTTGGTTATTTGATTCTTGGTTCTTGAGTTTTTTTGGCACTCCCTCAAACTGTATGCCTCACTCACCTGACCCTATCCCAGGGCTCCTGCTCACTTACACAGTCTCAACAGCATCTCCCACCCAGCACTTCCAGACTCTTGTCATTTAGAGAACCCAATTATATAAAAGCTCACATACCCAGACCATATTTTGTCTCTTGTGTCCTCCTGTAAAATCCGAAGGCCTACATTGTTATCTTTTTTAGTAGAAACTTCCAGAATAGTGTGTTGTGTGTGTGTGTGTGTGTGTGTGTGTGTGTGTGTGTGTTTAAACACTGAAGTATAGTTGACATAATATTATATTAGTTTCAGGTGTACAACATAGGGGTTCAACAGTTATAGACATTACCAAATGCTTGTCATTATCAATGTAGTCATTGTACATTGTAAAAATATTATGGACTATATTCCCTTATGCTCTGCATTCCATCTCTGTGATTTATTTACTTTATAACTGGAAGTGCCTCTTAATTCCCTTCACCTGTTCCACTCATCCCTTCATTGCCCATCTAGTCTGGCAAACACCAGCTTATTCTCTACCCACATTCTTATTTTACTATTTATCTCAGCCTCTTCACCCACTCCCACCAGCTCCAATAAGGAGTTCTCTCTCAAATCATAATTCTTTTTAAAAAAGATTTGTTTGTTTTGGAGAAAGAGAGAGTGTGTGAGCAGGAGAAGAGGGAGAAAATCCAAGGAGTCTCCCTACTGAGCATGGAGTCCACTGAGGAACTTGACCTCAAGACCCTGAGATCATGACTTGAGCTAAAACCAAGAGTCACTCAACTGCCTGAGCCACCCAGACACCCCTCAAATCATAATTCTTTTTGTAAAGAGTTATATTCTCACATTATCTCCTCTTATGGGTGCTGAATCAGAACCAAAGCAAGACTTGTTTACCTTTAGGACTGAGTCAGATGTATACGCCCTAGAGAATTATATGAAGGAGTTTCCAATATGTTCACACATGATTTGAAGTTCCCAGTTTAATTTGTATCCCCAAACATCTTCAGGCATTAAGATGACTTGTGCAGACAAAAATAATATGGAATTTGGGGCTGCCTTAGTATGGACTTCCCAGGCACCTTCATTCCCTCACAGCTATTGATTTTGAAAGGACCAATGTTGACTTGGAAATTGTATGCTAATTGAGTATGTGATCTGGATAAGCTGAGGGATTGGAAGCAAGAAGTTTGTGCAACTTCCCCTGTTTTGCAACACACCAACACAGGTGCAAAATTACCAGGTTGAAGAGAGTCAAGAATGTTGTCTTGCCCTTTTCTTTCTTCCAGCAACATCTTAGAAATGTAGTCAGCAATATGCTTAGCCATTTGTTTACTCATATTAGTCCAAAGTGCTGGTTGTGGTTGGCTGTGACTGGCACTCACCTCCCAAAGCCTTACCAGCCTTCTCTCAATCCCAGGGCAATCAGCTGCAGAAATCAGGCTTAACACATTTAAGACCCACTCTTGTCATTTAGAGAACTGAGCTTCTATGCATTTCCCAACTTCCACTCCTGTGACTCTGCCCATTTTTGTTTACGTGTCCCCAGTTTTGTTCACATCCTTAAATTGGGATGTCCCTTCTGAATTCTGTTTCTTTCCTTCTTGTTCTCATTAAGGCTAGAAGGAGTCAGGTCTCTAGGGAGCTGTTTTGGATGCTCACAGCTGGATTTTGCTATCCTTTTGTTCTGTGGTTATAATCTGAGACTGCTGTTGGATGGGTCTGAACATCTGCAGTAGAATTCATATCTGAACCAAATGAAGATAATTTGTAATTCCATTTTAATTTACTTATTGCCTTTTTAGTCCATACCTAGTACATTATGTTTTTAGTGTTTGCTGTAGAGATTACAAAATACATTTTTAATCTGTCAAAGCCAACTTCAAGATAATATCATACTACTTCATATGAGGTATAGAAATCCATATCACTTATGCTGTAGTTCTAACATGTATTACATCTACATACATTAAAAGTTCTATATTACAATGTTATAATTTGGGGTTTTTTATACATAGATGTTGTTCTTCTATTTTTTCATAATCCAATTATTTGTGGATTATATCCCAGACATTACAAAAAATATATTATGGAGAAGCTGGAGTCTGTTATGTTCCTCTGAAGAGTACTGATACTTTTGTCAAGTTGATTCCTGTGTGTGCATGATTCAGAGATCAGTCAGAGATTTAGGCAGTTGAGAAACTAGAATTTGGGGCTTTCCTAGATTTCCTAGGCTATTCTAGTTTCTGGGGCTTTCCCTTTCTGATCCTTTCCTTTTAAGGATTTTCTCTTCTTCAAGCCAGTAAGATATCATCTACCACTTGCTCTATTCACCCCACAAGCCACAGACTTGGGTTTGTCCTCAGGTTGACAGCTATTAGAAAAAAAGGGCAGGAGGGTAATACCCAGGGCCCTTCACTTTGTCCATAAATCGACTTGTCTCCACTATCCGTGCACTTTTATTCACTCTCTAGTGCCTTCAGGTAATTGGATTTTTCCAATCTTTTGTCCAGAGTTCATAGTTTTTATCTTTATGAGAGTTGGCTCAATAGAAACTACTTAACCAAACTAGAAACAGAACTCTCTCAAATGATATTAGGTTAATAATTCTAATGTGAAATTGGCATAGAGTAGATGGAGAGATAATTTGAAGTTTTATTAACAACCTGCTGATATTTTCAGGTTCATAAATATTTTTGAAGCTGCTTCTATGTTTTAGGCATTGTGATCATTATTGAAAATATATAAATAAAGCCCACCAGCCCAGCCTTTGAAGCAGGTTACACTTTTATTCCAGTTAAGAAAGAAATACAATCTTTCTTTCCTCCTAGCCTATAAAATGGGAGCCATTTAATTGCATTCACTGGGAAAAGATGGGGTTAAATTCATAATCACAGCTGACAGAGATGGTAGAAAGAAACACAATTCTGTATCAGGTGTATCTTTATCTGTGCTATTTCACTTTCCCCCAACCAACCCCAAAGATGCCCCTGATGCTTTTTTCTCTATCCTTCTATTACAGATGAAAAAAAAAATGGTGCTCTGAAAGGTTCAACATAACTTGTCTACAGTTGCGTCACTAGTAAACAGAGGGATTGCCTCTGCACTCTTGTTTCCACTCTCATTAACCAAACTGGGAGATGTCTGGTTTCTACCTCACCCTTCCTATCTGACTCTGAGCATATCAGGGGACTTCAATCTCCTCTTTTAGAGATAGAACTTACCTGTACCCTTGGTACTCACCCTCACCCTTCCAAGATAAATTGGATGAATTAAGAACCTTTCAGATACATTGGGTCTACACTTCAAATGCCATGACGATGAATCATCTCCAAGGTCCTTGGTTTTAGCCTAGGAACCTCTGAGTTCCAGTCTGTGAACATTACCGTGGTGGGTCTTTCTCTGAACTCTGTGGTGCTTCTTGTCTTCCAGGGGGCACCATCTTTCAGTCTTCTCTCTGCAAGGACTGCAGCACCATAGATGCAGCAGTGGTGTTTAATAAAAATAGAGAAGAACAACAATGCCTTGTGTCTAAAGCATGCGTTTTATTTTCCAAGCTCTCTTGTAAATATTCTTTCATTTGATCTGCACAGCGCTTTGGGGTAGCCTCCCTTATACTTTCTCCTTCTCCTAATGAAATACTAATTGCATTAAAAAAATTTTTTTTAACAAGAACATTATTTCTATTTTAGGAAGGCAAGTTTTGCATACCAAAGAATGCAAGCTCCCTATGAGAGTCTCAATCCCTCAAAGTCAAGTTTTATTTCCTGTTTTCTCTGTATCCCACTCACCTTGCCCTGTATTTATAACATAATCAGTGAGAGCTTGACATATGCTTGTAATAATAAGCCTAGTGTTTATTAAGTTCTAATACAATATCTCATTTTATAAATCCTGCGTAAACAAATGTCAAAAAAAATCCAGGCTCCGATTCCAACCCTGCCACTCACTAGGGTCATGATTTTACCTAAATCAGTCAACGTCTCTGGAATTCTGATTCCTTACACATAAATTCTGAGTGACAGTCAAGGACTGTGAGATGTGAGGTTACATTTCAGTAAAACCTAGTACAGTATCTGGGCCAGTGTGCTCTCCAAAATACCAACTCTCCAGTTTTTAGTGAGGAGAATGGCATTTTCCCCCACTTCTAAAAATGTAGGCCCCGTCAAGTTGAGTTGTCTGAGGAACACGACAGTTGGCAGTGACAAATATTTCCACTGGCTTTCTCTCCACTTCCCATCAGACTGTGACTGCTCTAATCCTGACCCACATAATAGGTACTTAACAAGTAAATAATAATGATAATGATAATGATATTCACTGCCACATATGAAGACTTTGGTATCTGCCAGGCACCGTCAGTTTCTATATTCACATTATTCAAACAGTTAACAATGACTCAGCAAGATAGTTGTTACTGTGCCCGATTTACAGATGAAAACAAAAAAGGAGATTTTGAAAAGTTAGCCACTTTGCTCAAGGGTGCAGAGTCAGTGAATGGCAGATCTGGGATTTGAACCCACATTCCAAGATTCATGAGCTCTTTCCATTGATTCTTCTCCTTTTATACTGTCTTACCAAAGGGGAAAAAACAACGTGGAAATGTGACAAATTATTGGGAAAAATTTAACTGTGCTGTCACTTGATGCCACGTGATCCAGGGACAAATAAATAAATAAATAAATAAAAATAATAATAAATCCATTTATTTTCTGTCTGATTGGTACAATTCTTAAGTACTTGGTCAGACGATGCTGTTTTTGTCAACTCCTAAGGCACGGAGCAGAGGGAGAAGTTCACCCCAACAGTGATGGGCAAGGTGAGTCCAGAGTAACAAATCCACCAAATGAGTACCAAAGGCTCATGGGCTTCGGCCCTCATCCAGGAGGAACCCGTAGGACTGCATCATTTGGGTATAAACATGGGTTTGTTCTCGAAAGAAACAGATGCCCCCAGCAAGCTGTTTCAGAGATGGAAGTTGGATCAATCTGTCTGCTTGTGAGGATCGACTCCCGGATGATGTATTTGGTCGTTCTTGGCTCTATGAGCAAACAGCCATCAGGGAGCGATTGCTGTGGCTTCCATAACTTGGCAACCAAAGCTCCTGGGGGTTCACTGGGTGTTTTCCATCCTCACAGCGACTTTCAGCCCTCAGGAGAGAGAAGGGCAGAGAGGCAAAGAAGACAACCAGGTGTGGGCAAAGAAGAAAACATTTGGTCAAGCCAAAGTGGATGACAAATCGTCAAATAACCCTGAAAAGACACACCCAAGACAAACGAGATCTAGTCTCAACTTTCATAAGACTTGATCCCCGCACAGATTCAGATGTTTCACTCAGAGCTGTAGACAGAAGCTGCTCCCATGTAGAGACCTAGAGAGAGACATTTGAGTAGTCATGTCTGCTTTCAAGCTCGTTCCCTGCTTGCCATGTCTGTGATGGAGGTGGAATACGGGCACTGGTGTGGAGCATAATAATGCTGAGTTCTGCCCGAAGAGCACTGAGGGACCCAGGAACCAACCGAGGGGCAAATCAGCCACAGCGGGAAAAGCAAGAGGACGCTTCTGAACCTATTACATTTACATACTGGGGCAAAAATCCTTAGCTTGTCCGTGGCAGCAGAATCCAGGTTGAGTAACCAAATCCCGAGGACCTGGGTTCTAGTGGGAGCTCCTCCATTATTCTCCGGCTTTGTGACGTTGGGGCCTCGGTCTCCTAAAATCTAGCCTTCGGGCTCCTGTCACAGAAAACAGAGGCAGGCAACACAACATGATAAAAAGCGCACCACCTTTGGACACAAATGGCCTTGCAGAAAGTCCTTTAACCTCGCATAGCTGACTTGAGGCAAAAGTTATTTTTCAGCAATTATTTATGCAGCATTTAGTAGGCTCTGGGAATAGGGCAAAGAACAAAACAGACCAAATTCCTGTTCTCATGGATCTTATACCTTTAGAGATGCACCTTTAGAGATCATCAGAAAAGAAACAAGTATGTGGACATAGGATGCAATGCCAGACAGTAATAAGCTCTATGGAAAAATAAATAAAGCAGGAGAGGGAAAGAGGGAGGGCTTGCCATGTTAACTAGAGCTGCCAGAGGCAAATGCTAACAGCCTCAGAAACTTATTGTGGAGGGGCACCTGGGTGGCTCAGTGGGTTAAGCCTCTGCCTTTGGCTCAGGTCATGATCTCAGGGTCCTGAAATCAAGCCCCACATCAGGCTCTCTGCTCAGTGGGGAGCCTGCTTCCCCCCACCACCTCTGCTTGCCTCTCTGCTGATTTGTGATCTCTTGTCAAATAAGTAAATAAAATCTTCAAAAAAAAGAAAAAACTTATTGTGGAGAAGGAACAGAGACTGTATTTTAACAGACGACAACATAGCACTGAACGTTTGAATGGCTCACAGGACCACCGTAAGGTCCGAGTGGGGTTTTCAGGCCATGTCCGTGTCTGAGAGATCAGGCTCAGCATGCCTGTCATTTCTCCTTCCCTGAGTCCTTTCAATGCTGCCTCCTTAGGTTTGGGGGTTTTGGCTCCGTTTGGTTTTTCCTCCATTCCTGCAGGGGAAACTTGATCTCTGGGAGCAGGAAGTTAATGGATGTAAAAAGGTCTTGGAGCAATGGTATTTGCTACCGCTAATGATGTGTCCATGGTTTGTCTCTGTTCTCCAGCATTCGGCCTCTCAGCACAGGGTTCCAGGTTTGGAGGTGTGGGGCCTGTTTGTTTTGGAGAGATCTGTCCACCAGGTGGTAGAAGCTTCCCATTCAGGAAATGAGCCCTGAAGCAGTCAGGCCGGTGGACTCCATCTGACTTGGGCACAAAAAAGGGCACCACAGTGCAGCCACATCCTGGCCCAGAACACGCCTGCAGGTAACAGTACCCAGACCCTGCCCTAGCCTGACTCTTGGGCTCAAAGTTCTGACTTACATCTCTGCACGTTTATGGATTTTAGGGTTTTATAAGGAAGGCAGTCATCTGAGGGCTGACTCTTCCTCGTCAAAAACAAAACTCTCTGTTTTGCTCAAGTGCTACTCAATTTATCCATTTCTCAGGGGTTTTCTCCTCCATGTTAGGGCAAAGCTTGACTGGGGGCTCTAGAATGTTCGACAAACAGGTTACCCATCATTCTCTGTTGTCATAGATAGCATTATGGGGAATGATAAAACAAGAAAAACATTTTAAATGTCTCTTGCTGTCCGGTCAACAGGCACTTCCCAATGTAATTTGAATCTTGTCCCCTATGTTTCTCACCTAAAACACTGGGCTGAATGAACTTCACCCTAGAAGTCCATGTTCACTAGCCTCCAAAGTGGACCCTAGCCAGCCTGTCTGTGCCCTTCTGTAGTCTCCCTCTTCATTGAATCCATGGGCAACGGAATCAAGCAGAAAGGACAGGATGTGATTTCAGGGGCGAGGTCAGAACAGACACTGCCGCTCCCACCTCGGCCTCTTAGATTACTCACTCTAGGGCACGGAAGCTGCCAGGCAATAATAAGAACACTCAAGTAAGTCTCCAGAGAGGTTGACAGGAACAATAGCTGGAGCATTTCACCTACAGGGAGGCATGGAAGTGAGCAGCCTTGGAAGTGGATCCTCTGGGGCGCCTGCATGGCTCAGTGGGTTAAGCGTCTGCCTCCAGCTCAGGTCATGATCCCAAGGTCCTGGGATTGAGCCCCACATCAGGCTCCCTGCTCAGCGGGAACCTGCTTCTCCCTCTCCCTCTGCCTCTCATGAATAAAAAATAAATAAAAATCTTAAGGAAGTGGATCTTCAACCCCAATCAAGCCTTCCAGTGACTGCAGCCCTGGCCAACGCCTGAGGAAAACCTAATGAGAGACCCTGATCACCACCCAGAGGAGCCACTCCTGAGTTCCCAAACCCACACTAACTGTGAAAGACAATAAATGATTATCGTTCTAAGCCACTAGATTTGGGGTAATTTGTTACACAACAAGAGATAATGAACACAAAACCTATTCTGAGTGACCAGGATTGCAGGGAAAAAACTACAGTCTGTTAAACCCACTGAAACTAGATTCCAATGACTGCTAGGCCATTTTGCTGAACACCACAGCAGCGATTTTCAGAGAACTGTTATTAGAAATTGACATTGGATTTGCAGTACTAGTAAAGGCTCAGTCTTTGCCTTGAGGACACTCGTGGGCATTCTCAGGGAGCAAACCTTCTAAGCATCGTCGCTGAGCATGACCTTAGAGATACGCTGGGTTTCACGTTGTGTTTACATCCTGTCGAGGTATTGGATTTCCTACAGTTATGGGTTGAAGACCACCAGGGAGGGAGACATCAAGCACCCGGCACTTCTGGCTTGCTCTGCACACGGCCAGAATGAGTTCCTTCCTCTAGAGGAAGCCAGCAGGCAAGTGGACACAGGTGCTGATGATTGCAAGTTGAACCAGTGAACTCAGAAATGGCACGGGTTGGGGGGACATGCGTGAGGACATCAATTGTCTGCTTTAGTTGCTACATCAAGGTCTCAACCACAGGCAAAAGGCACGGATCTGAGACTGAGGAGCACAATCAGAGCCCAGCTATCCAAATGGGTCTTCCAGTCAGGACCAGATTAGTAGCAAAGGCATCCTAGACCCGATGGTAAGTCTGACCTTCCTGAATCACTCTTGCTGGGAAGAAAAAGCAGGAGGCTTAGAGACTGGGAATCCCTCTCAAGCCCCTCCGCCCAAACCACAGGCACAAGATTTGTCAGCCTCACCCCACTGGGATTGTGCTATCACTCATTTCCTTGCTCTATGCTCTCACCTCTTCCTACTATGGGCCATCCTATTTAAGGGACAAATTGGTCATTTAGAAATAAATTCAACCAAGGGTTTTAAAAGAACCAAGGGATAGCACTCCTTTGCTTAAGGAAATCAGTGAGTTAAAGTAGGGCCTGGCACTCAGTAGGTGGTCACACATGGTAAGTTGGTTTCTCTCCAGCCCCTGCCACCACTGCCTTGGGACTGCCAGGCAGGAACGGAGTCATAGAACTAATCTATATCTGCTCTCCAGACCTTCTTTTTTTTCTTTTCTTTCTCTTTCTTTCTTCCTTCCTTCTTTTCTCCCTTCCTTCCCTTCCCTCTCTCCCTCCCTCCTTCCTTCCTTCCTTTCTCTCTCTCTTTCTTTCTTAAGATTTTTATTTATTTATTTGATAGAGAGATTGAGCAAGCACAAACAGAGGGAGCTAGAGAAGGAGAAGCAGGATCCTCGCTGAGCAAGGAACCCAACGTAGGGCTCAATCCCAGGACCCTGAAATCATTACCCGAATGGAAGGCAGATACTTAACCGACTGAGCCACCCAAGCACCCCCCACCTTCTTGTCTCTTAACAAAGAAAACATCTGACACTGGCACTGAGTCTTCCACGTGTAGTGGTACTGCTTTTTCACTGGGAATCTGCCATGGGGGAGGGTTATTCCAGAGGCCTCATTAGCTGGAGACAGGCAAATAAGATAGAGCGCATGGGAAGATCCAGCATGGGAAACAAAACAGCACCTGGGGCTCAGATTTGAGGAACTAGCCCAGTGGTTCCACAGTATTTCACACTCAGGTCACACTAGAAGAAAACATTCCTACGAAGTCCCCCAACCTTAGTTCTAAGGTACTTCAAGGCAGGGATTTACAGAAGGAGCAGAGGCAGGAAACTCTTGGTCCCTTTTCTCTCTTGCATTTGCTTCTCTGACTTCAACCTCCAGAGGGCACTGACCTTCAAAAGACTAAACTCAAAACTCAAAACACCAAGGCTGGGCACACGGAATGCCAACTCTTGGCCATACCGGGTGGGGGGATCCTCAGCAGCTGTTAATTCTCTGTGGATAATTAATACTGGTGAAATTGAACCTCAGCTTCATTAGCACTTATAAATGGGCTCTCTTCCCCCTGATAATATGAGGAAGTCCCAAAGCTGTGGTTTTTGCCACTCTTCAGGTCTTTCTTTTAGAGAGGTTCCTTCACCTCCCCACTATTAGTTCTGTGCCTCTAGTAGACTTTCTCTGGAAATAGTCAACATTCCTTGGTCACACGTCCCATCTGGGTGACATCAGAAATTGGAAGAAACCTGGTGGTTTCTTCCAGAAAATCCAGAGATTTTTCAGAGCCACCAAGAGACAGCTGATGCTGTCGTGATGGTTGTGATGCTTCACGACCATGTGTTAGCAAACAAAGATGGAGGTTTTGGAGTTTAACAGACCTGGCTTCAGATCTTACCTCTGCCTCTTGCTAGCTATCTGACTTTGGATAAGTTATATAAACCACATCTCAGTCTTTCTTGTAAGTAGAAATGAGAACTAATCTCATAATAGTTTGGTATGGAATAAATGTACTTGGACATATAAAACACCAGCACTGTACCTAACACAAAATAAGGGCTTTGTAAGTCTTGGTTCTTTCTTAGCCATCCTTCTATCTACCTTTAGTAAGACCGCACGGGATGGATGGATTCCTGCAAGTTTTCCTACAGAAGCTTCAGTCACTTACTTGAACCCAATCATTGCCCCCTTTAAAAGAAACTTCTTCTCTTTAGTCTGGTATTCCCCTAAACAACAAGGAAGGGTGAAGGCCATGTGAAAGTCAGAAAGCCAGCTAATCTAGAGCCCTGGGGCTGTTTTCATTTTTGTACCCTGATTCTTGTGGAGTTGGGGAAGCTGGCAGAGTCCCCAGGACACACGAACCTTTGGGGAATAAGATCAGAAATTTACTTAGCAGAAAATTCTCCTATAACATGAGGCACACTGCTCCCCTCTCCCCACCTCAAGCACCTTATATATTTCAAAGATGATACCAAAGTCAAGTTCCATGTTGAGTAGAGAAAGTACAGGAATGAATCTTAAGTAAATGTACCTCCCTCGTGTCCTGGATATTACCCAACAAGTCACTGGGCTTCTGCCATGGGACAAGAGACGGTTGGGTCTTTGTCTCAATGATCTTCGTCTACCAAGGGAGACAAGCAATAAACACACAATGACAGCATCATGTAATAAGCTCTGCATTTCAAGCCAAGTACCACATGTCTAGGACTGACATTGCAGGAGATGGGGATCTGGGTTGTATTAAGGATGACCTGCACCCTTCATCACTTGCCATCCCAACTTTGGCCACCAAGATAATTTGTCTGGGCTGAACCTTCTTTGAGTTCTCTGTCCCTATCCTATCATGTGACATCTGTCTCAAATAAGGACCAGAAACTAGACTTAGAATACTGTAGGGATTGACCTAACCAGGGCCTAAATAGAGGGAAAATGTGAAGAAAATTAGACTTTAAAATTTTTTTAATGTTTTTAGAATTTATTATGAGGCTCTCAATGACAAAACTGAAGCCATCTTAAAAACAAGTAAACAAACAGAACACTGGCCTTTACCAACCATCCTGGTTTTTCTGGGACTGTCCCAGTTTTCACACTGAAAATTCCATGTCCTAGGAAACCCCTCAGTCAGGACACATGGAAACAGTTGGTCAGCCTAATTGTGTTCCAAACACAGAAGTACCCGCAGAGCAGAGAGAAAATGTATCAGCCTGGTGCTTAAGCCTTGAGCCACGAATGCATAAAGTAATAAACGGTTAATCCACAGGCCCAAATTGCTTCTTGAGCGTGAACGTGGAGATATGTAATATTTAACAAACACAAAAACTGGTACGTACTGAATGAATATGAGACCATATTAAAAAATGCAAGAAATTGTGGCTTCTTATTCTTGAAAAAGACCTAGAACATAGCCTTCCAAATCACTGAGAGAGACTGGGTTTACGTTTTCCTGGAGAGGCTTAATAAATTAACATACAAGTTAACAGCATTGTCATGGATAGAAGACAAATCTGACCTTGAATCATGGCTTTATGCCTATACACTGGGTGACCCAAGGTAAATTTTTAAACTTCTCTATGCACTACTTTCCTTTTCTGTAAAATAATCCTATTTCAATGTCCCATTTTATAAATTAAAAAGATCGTAATACATGAAAAATAATGATTACTCAATAAATATTAACTGCTCTCAAAAAAAAAAAAAAAAACAAGAGGAAGAGCAAAGACCTACCATTTTACTGTCTCTGGGGTACCACGTAAAGTTAGTAATGGGTTAAAATTAGATCGTTCATGAAAACAATTTTGTCATGAAGTATGGGGAATATATGGCTGTAGATTAATTTGGGTATTCTATTTTCATATATTCTTATAGCTGAAAAAAGCCTTGAGCTGAATACCTTCATTTGCCCATCCAGGTCCACTGTCCACCTTTTTTTCCATCCTTCTTTGCGCTCTGGAGGCTGGCCTCTGTGGCCGACCTCAGTGGACTTCTGGCCCTTGGACTTGGCTCAAACCAGCTGAATGCTTTTAGCAACTGAAGGTCACAGCTCCTGTCCAGAGACCATCTCCACCCAGCCCTCGCTGCCTCCAGGTTTTTGCCTCCCTGTTCCTCCCACTTCTTCCCGGTTGGAGATGTTAATGGTTGCCCCCTTGACCAGCCTCAGGGCTCCACGCCATCATTTGGGGTTTCCCAATAGCCTGACCACATATTTGTACATTATTTATCCAGCTGGACGTGTTTTTTGTTTCCTGCTAGAATGCTGACAGATACAAACATTAGGAGAACAACCAGCTTAGTGATTTCCAAACACAAATTTGGGCACCATTCTGGACTGGCGATATCAGAGTCACTTAGGGAGCTTTTGAGAACATGGATTCCTGGACCTTGCACCTGGAGTATTAATTCAGAGGAGGCTGGGATAAGAACTCACACTGTATTTCTAGCAGCTCCCCTCCCAATCCTGCTGCATAGCCAGATCTGGGAAGAGTTTGCCCCTACAGCCCTTGGTGCAGCTGGACCCTTTCTCTTCATCAGCATTTTTTGTTTTTGCTTCACATTTCACTCTCTTTGATTTCATTTTGGTTCAAAACACACAAAAACATACAACACCTAGAGAAATTATGTATATCCTCCAGAAAGGTGATCTCTGTTAGGGTGGGCATTTTGGCCAATGTCTTTCAGGTCTAGAACCTGCCTGACACATAGTTGGCACTCAATAAATATTTGTTACATGACTGTTAAATAAATAATTAATTGAGAATATTTGCAGAACTCTGCAGGGCTTAGATTAGTTCAAGTTGATGACCTCAAGGGGGGACATGACCTAAGCTCCATATTTGATAAAGAGCCAAACAAAAAGCAATCTTGATAAAGAAAGATGGACTTGTCATCAAAACTGAGTGCATGGCTACATATAGATATAGTTTCAAACTAGCGGCTTTTCTGGAATTTTCCCCCTCTGTCCTTGGAAGCCTGATGCACATTCCACTAGACTAGGTGGCTTATGTTAAAAGCCAAGAAGCTACTGTCTATGTGGGGAGGGACTATTGAGGTGAACCCCAATTTTACTTTCTCCTACTCTACACTAATTGACACGTTCAGAGGACTTGTGGTGCCTTTTTTAACCCGGAGCTTGCTGTCATTTTCAAATTGAGTGTTCAAAATAAATGAGCAGAATAAAAACCCAGAGCCAGGTACATCCTTCCTGTCCCTTACCCTGTTCGACCCAGTCCTCTACCTATTTCTAATTACCTGAGGAGACTTGCCCCGCCTCTTTTTTTCTGCCACTTTCCCTATCTTTTTTGCATCGCTAACAGAAAAATCTCTTGGCTGACATTTTTCTGACAAGATGTATCAGCAAAATTGCTAGCTACTTGACCTCTTTTCATGCCAAGACTAAATTTGCTTGAATAAACTTGGTTGGAAAGCATTCTGGAGTAAGAAACACACTTCTCCGAGTCTTGAAATGGATTATACTGCTTATACCCTCTGTGAGCAGCATCTTTTCGAAATGACGCACAGTCATTAGGATGAAAATCAATTATTGATTCCAAGATATTTAAAACCCATTGACAACCTAGGAGCCGAGAAGATGTACAGGGCTACTTGATCTTTTTATAACTGGCCCCAGCCTGATGCATTTGGCTGGTCTCTTGTTTGCTCTCAACAGCTCTTCTCTCACCTTCGTTGCTGGATATGGCTTGCTGTCGTCAGGACTGATGCTCCTAAGTTGAAGCTGCCAAAAAAGAACTCTCTGGGAGGGTGAGGGGTCACTCGGGGCTTTTAGACAAATGTGTATTTCTGCTCTCAGTTATGCGGGAGCTGATTGGAGAGGAATCTTCACAATTTGAGAGACGTTGTGAAATGAGAAAGTTCTAGGAATTAGCAATAAACCGACAATTCATCAGACGTCTAAAAATATTTTTGAAGATTTGAAGCAAAGATTAAGAAATTGGTGCTATTTAACTTAGAAAATAAGTCTGATGAATGATTAGATCTTGCTTCTCAAACAGTTGTTACTTTTTGGAGCATATGCAACTCTAATTAAAGAAAAGGAGGCAGAACGGAGAAAGAAAGAAAATGAGTAGGAAAGATGCTTGAAATGTCCTTCCAAAGGGAGTTCCAGAATCAGCCTGGCTTGCAGTCCCTCCACCGAGCACAGCTTCTTTTTTTTTTTTTTAAAGATTTTATTTAATTACTTGTCAGAGAGAGAGAGGGAGAGAGAGCAAGCACAGGCAGACAGAATAGCAGGCAGAGGCAGAGGGAGAAGCAGGCTCCCTGATGAGCAAGGAGCCCGATGTGGGACTCGATCCCAGGACGCTGGGATCATGACCTGAGCCGAAGGCAGCTGCTTAACCAACTGAGCCACCCAGGCGTCCCCTGAGCACAGCTTCTTAAAACTACATGGACCCAGCCTGAGGAACAAAGTGTGTGGGGCAGGAGGAGAGGGAGACGGGCACTATGGTTTTGCCAATTTCTTTCTAACCTCAAATTTAGAAACATCATTTCCCCATGGTCCTCCTAGGACTTTATACCCATTTAAGATATATTGTCCATGGGTTCAAAACTGTGCCTAATCTCTTTGATAGCTTGGTTTTTGTTGCAGTATTACAGAAAATAAAATAAAATAAAATCCCTCCCTTCCGCTAAAGAAAGAAAAAAAAAGAAAGAAAAAAAAAACAAATAGGAGAAGCAGAATTTAGGATTTTTAAAATATAGTATTATTTCTGGTCTTTGGAAGTACATGTGTCCCAAAACATCCTAACTCAGCACAGCACCAGTCTCTAGCAACATTTGAGACAGCCCTCTCATTATAAAATGGGGAAATCTGAAGTATTTGGTAGGAGACCATGTGGAAAACCAGAGGTTAATGCTTACCCAGTATCTTCCTTAAGACACCAAATGCGTATGTCTACATATGAAGAAGCAACAGTGTTTTCCTTCCCCCTAGGAAACATGGGTCTCTTATTCTCTGATTTCATGTTCATATCTCAAGAACCAAAATTTAAGCAGTTGATCATGGAATGACTCTCCCTTGGTCACCTGGAACTGGTCAAGTAAGGTATTAGCTGTTCAAGAAAAAAAGTCCTCCTGTAACCACCAGGAGGCCTGACTTGCCCTGTAAGGCTCTCCCTGAACTTAGTCACCACCCCACCCAGTTCTAGAGGAAGAGTCATCAAACAAATGGTTCAAAACATTTTCATTCAAAAATAATAATAAAACTGACAATGCCTTCCTTTCATGCCACTGCAGGAAAACTTCCACGACCAAGGAAAGAGCCTGCTTGTTACCTGTGTGAGTTGGCAAATGGGGCCCACTGCCATGGGAGAGGTTTGTCTCTGTGCCCCCGTGGCTGAAAAAGGACAAATATATTCTTAGAGTAACTGTTTGGTTTAATTGCCCAGCAGTCAACCTAGCCAAAACTTGCTTGCATTTAGCAATTTTTGTTGATTATAGTTCTCTGGGTAAACATCAGGGGACAGAGGACAATAGGGAAGGAAACCACCTGTGGGGCCAAAGAAGGCAAAACAGCATGAAGAGAATCCATGCACCTGTCCATTCTCACAAATCCACCTGTTTCAGACTGACCTGTCCATTTCAGGTAGATCCTGGGTCTGAGCTCGTGTGAGGACATACAAAGTATGGAACTTTGGAGCTTCAAGGAGCCTTGAGATCTTCTAGTCTACTTTTCTCATTCTGGAGATGAAGAAACAGACCCTGAGTCTGCAAAGTGGTTTCCTGAGTGTCTTACAACCTGAGCACCCATGGGGGCCCAGGGGAGCACAGCCAATTAAGCATGCGACTCTTGGTTTCAGCTCAAGTCATGATTTCAGGGTCACGATCGCAGGGTTGTGATCAACTGATCTCAGGATCAGCCCACATCAGACTCTGTGCTCAGCCCGGAGTCTGCTCAAGACTCTCTCTCTCTCTGCCCCTCCTTCCCCATCTCAAGTGAAGAAAAAAAAATCTTTAAAAAAAAGAAAGAAAGAAACTGAGCACTCAGGTCTCCTAACCGTTAATCCAGTACAGTTTCCACGTATCTTCCAAGGAATTTTCCTGGCCTAGTGGCCCAAACTGCGGAGCACAGGCTTTAGGCTGGATCTGCTTGTGGAAAGGAGGGGAGCGTTGGAAAACCAACTTTTAGAGGGACCCCCTAAGGAAGAAAGGTTCAGAGTCATTCTGTACCCATGGAAATCTCCAGTACCTCTGGAGGCCGTATTTTTCTCCTCTGAGAGGCCCAGCAGAATGTTGAAATATCTGTTAGGGGAAACTACATGGCTATGCATTTGATGGCTGTTCAAATTTCCAGTCCTCCCAGGACAACCCACCTGCCAGCCCTGAGAGGCTGGTTTCCAACACATTCCACAGGCCGTGGCAGCCTTTGAGAGAGCCAGTGCCTTAATGGTCACAGCCATCCTAGCTGGCCCTAGAGAAGAAGCCAAGACACCATTTAACTTTGTCCTCCAGACCTAGCTCCTGTGCTCTGGGCGGGGGTGTGGGGGGGGCAGGAGACAATTAGCACACAAGGAGGGAGATGGAGGAGCTCCCTGCTGCCCCTTTTTGTTGATGTTGCTATTGCCTTTGGGCCAGGAACAGCTCAGAGTTTCAACTCCGCTCCATGGCGGGCCTCCTCTCCAGATCACGGGCCCCAGCTTGTCTCCAGCTGCAGTTCTGGGTCTCGGCGGGTCTGCTGAAGGTCTCTGTTGGAGGTCCTCTACCCCTCACTCCCACCAAACCTGACCCTGAACTCTCTCTCACCCATGAAAGATGGACATCTCTGTTTCTGCTAAACACACTACCAGCCTCCCAGTTACACCCCTGAGTTTCTTTTGATCCAATCGCCCTTTCCCATTCCCAGCTGGCATATCAGTTGGCCCCCAAGTCTTAGCAAGGCTCCCTGTGTCTGTGGAAAGGCTTTCTTGTATTGCCCCAACTTAGGCCTGCAGCACTAGAAGGACAAGTCACCACCTCTTCATGCTCTGTGCTGCGTGCTCATTGCACATGAAACAATAAATCTCTGTTTGTTGAAGCCACCCAATCCGCGGTGTTTTGTTACAGCAACCTTAGTGAATTCATACCCTGCCTGTCCCTCCTGACACAGCTCTAGGGTGTACAGTGGCAATGTGGGCCTCCTGGCCTTCGCCCTGGCTGAGTTTTTTGCACCCAACCCCCTTTGTCTGATTTGGTCAACTCCTAGTCCTCCCAGATTTAGCTTAAGTCTTCCTTCTTCTGTGACTGTTTCATGAGGCTTCTCATCCCAAGCCCAAACCGATGTCCTCCACCTTGGTCCTGACCAAGCAGGACTCACACGTGCCTCTCCCAGCCCACAGCACATGGAGCCGCAACCACCTGCTAGCTCTCCATTTGCTTTTAGACTGTTGTTCTCAATCTTTGCTGCATACTACAGTCACTTTGAATGATTCTTAAAAATACTGGTCAGTCAGAGGTCCCTGGGTGGCTTAGTTGTTAAGCATCTGCCTTCAGCTCAGGTCATGATCCCAGGGTCCTGGGATCAAGCCCCACATAGGACTCCCTGCTCAGCAGGGAGTCTCCTTCTCCCTCTCCCCCTCCCCTTCCTTGTGTGCTCCTCTCTTTCTTTCTCTGTCAAATAAACTCCTTAAAAAAAAAAAAATACTGGTCAGTCAGAAAGATAAAACCCTATGATTTCACCTACATGTGGAATTTAAGAAACAAAATAAATAAGCAAAGGGAAATGAGAGAGAGAGAGAAACCAAGAAACAGACTTTTAACTACAGAAAATAAACTGATGGTTACCAGAGGGAAGGTGGATGGGGGGATGGAAGAAACAGGGGAAACAGATGATGGGGATGAAGGAGAGCACTTGCGATGAGCACTGGGTGTTGTATGGAAGTGTTGAATCACTATATTGTCCACTGAAACAAATATCACACTGTCTGTTAACTATATTCGAATTAAAAATAAAAACTTACTAAAAGAATACAGACACTCAAACTCTACCCCAGAGATTCTGATCAAGGGGCCTGGGGTACGGCTCTGATATCAGTGTTTTTCAAAAGGCCCCAGGTGGTTCTAATGTGTTGCTGGGGTGCTACCCGCTGTGGTGGGCTGTGCTCCTGGCAGGTAGGGTGTCCGCCTTCTTTGATTTGCAGTCACCCTGAACAGCAGCTTGTCTCGAGTGAGCAATTCTAAATGTTCCTTGAACTGGATGAAGGACCCCAGACCCTCTTTCTGTCCTCTCCTTTACTCCTCATTTCTCTGCATTTAACATCTTCACCCTTCCTCAAAAGTAACCCCTGCAAACCAAAAACACAATCCCGTACATGAAACAAGCCCTCTATAAAAGGTCAGTTTGAGATTTAGAGAATCAGACCCTCTGAAATCAGCACAGGCGGTGGGGTGAGGGGCACACATACATATGATGATAGTATTTTAAAATAAGGTAAGGTAAAGCAAAAGTGCAGAAACAGCTCGCGTTCAATATCCATTTCCCCATCTTCTAATATTTAAAGCAACCTCTTTTCTCCTTCTGAACACAGAACGTGGGAAACTGCCTCATCACCCCACCACTTGCACTCCCACTCCCTGTCCTTTCCCTGGAGGGATTTCGGGAAGGAAATGCAATGCTATATTTATGCTTTTCTAATGCCCTTAACCAATCATCCCTCAGTGACAGTGGACTATGGGAAGATTTTGGAGCCCCTGTTTCCCAGCTAACACCCCCCAGTTAGCTCTCAAATACTCCCTGTCCTCATGAGTCTTTCTCCCCTCCTTCTCCCTCTAAAACTCTAAGAGGAAAATGACTGATAAAGAGCTATTTGATTTCACTTCTTCTGGAGATGAATCTTATACGTATTCCTTATACAAAGTTTAGAAAATATGAAAAAAAACAATAAAAAATAAAAATGATTGGCAATCCTACTAAGAAGAGCTAAAAACTATTTAGACTTTGGTATGTTTTGTCATATATTATATATCTATGTAAGGGGAATGTTTCCATAAATAGATATACAATGTATTGTGAGTAGGTGAGAGAAAGAGGAAGGAGGTGGAGAGAGGGAGGACGGGGAAAGAAGGAAGAAGGCTGGGAGGGAGAGAGAAAGGAGGGAGTAAGGGAGGGAGGAGGGAAGGAAAGTGGGAGAAGGAGGAAGGGAGAGAATACGTATTGACTGTCTTATGGTGAGGAGATCAGTGTTCACACTGTATTAACTTGTTTCTTTATATATTCAGAATACTGAGACTCAGTCCTACAATGCATGAGGCTGAGGATGTTCCTGAAGATTCCAAAGAGGAGAAGGAAGAGAGTCCTCCTTCATCTTGCTCGCCCACAGGTCTCACCATCTTTATCCGACTCAGTGGGGATAAAAGTGTCTCCACTCTTCAGCCTCCCTCTCAACACTCTGCCCAACTTCACATCCCTTGGCACCAGCCCCTCCACACCCAGATCTTGATCCTAGAGTCTCCATGTTTCCTTCCTGAGGAAGAGCAGTTTAGCAATATAGCTTAACTTTCATTCATTCAGAGGGGCTAGGCAGGCTTACCTCAGAATCTAAGACTGTGGTCCTTGTCAGGACAGAGTCTGTGGGAGGAGGAAACAGGTTCTGTTCAGTCAGAGCAGGAATCAACTTCCCCCAACAGCACCTCACCCTACAAACCCACAACCATAGAAACACCCCTTATCGGCTTTCTGTAACCATCAAAAGGGGTTGAATGATCCTAGCGCTAACTGAAGAACCTTTCAAAAGAGACAGCAAAAGGAAGTTTTGCAAATCACAAAGCTTTCCATGAGGGATTTGTTCTTGGAAAATAATGTAGTATGGTCATGACAGGCTTTGTCTCTGGAGCCCAGATAGCCGTGGGATTGAGTTCTAGCTGAGTGACCAGGGACAAGTTACTCTACCTTTTGAAACCTCAGCTTATCATCTGAAAAATAAGAATAATAGTAGCCTCCTCAGAACATTATGACAAGAAGTAGATTAGATAATGTGTGAAAAATATTCAGCACAACGTCCAATGCATGAGCAGCCCTCAAGAAATGCTAGCTGTTATGAGGTCTGGCTGATTCATGCACTGGGCATGTTGTTATTATAATTTCCTAAAAAGTTTTTTTTAAGCGTCATTATTAGTGGCCCTGGAAATTTTTAGGCATTTAATAAATGGTAGCAACAAAGATCTAGTTTGGGGATTACTTTGGCTCATGGAGCACATTTGAAACTTGTTTGGTTAAATCTATGTGAAGAAATACATTTTATAGAGAAACCCATGACATACACTTGTGCATGTATTTGTATATTTATAACTGGGGGGGGGAGTCCATGAAGTAATACTTAAACTTCTGAGCTGACACTTTGATATTTTCTGCTGCATTTTTAAAATGGTGGACGTAATCAACTTAATTAAATTTTGCAACCCACTAAAAAGTTGAGACCTACAGTTTGAAATCCATGCACCATGGGACCATGAAATGGAATATCCTGAGGAATAGATGTCTCTTATCTCCAACACAATCATTCTTTACAATTTTGAGACCTATAACATCTTCCCTTATTATTTGTTCTATGTTTCTATTTTTTGCATCCTTAATATACCTTAGTTGTATGCTTTCTTAGAATCATGCACAACTTTCTATCATAGTGGTAGGAACAAAGGACCTCTCAAAAATTGTTTTTTTAGGTGTAATTGAATTTCTATTTGCAGAAAATTTAAGAAACTGACTCTTCTTAACACAAATCGTAGAAGATAATCAGATGCCAAAATTGTCTGTCTAAAAAGATCTACACCAGGATGTAAAAGAAGAGACATTGAGGAAAATATGTAAGAAAAAAACAGCCAGTCCTCCTAGTTCCTATCCCTCCACTGCCCCACACCATAATGTTAATGACAATTGCTAAAGGACTAGATACTAAAGACTTATCAAGTAGGTTAAGATGTTCTGTCCTCTTCTCCTTCTAACTGTACTCTTTCAAACTTTCTAAATTATGATTCTATCTGTCACTGACGGAAGCATGATCGGTATCCACTGGTTTTGCCTAGGTGACTTGATCAGAACTGTCAGACTGAGAAGATCCTAGGCAGAGACTCCAAGACTCATGTACCCTCCAGCTCTGGACTCTGCCTGCATTCCAGAACGACGCTTGTGTTTTCAGCACCTTCAACTTCCCACAGTCCCGAGCCAGATGAGACCAGCTTGCAGAATTCCAAATTCCAAGACCTCATTTTCTTTCTATTTCACACACATGTTCCAACCTTAGTCCTATAAGCTATTGACCTTCACCCCCACTGGAATTTCTAAACAAGCTATACATGCTCAGCCAGGTTAGAGAAACTACTTGAGTTTCAAGTAAAGTTTCGAGTTTTGACATTTCTACTTGAGTCTTTATGCTTCAAACCTTATGTCTTAGGTAAATACTTCAAAATAAGTCTCAAAATATTAGTAGTATGGTGTTGACTCCCTCCCTCTCTTTTTCTTTTCTTTTCTTTCTTTCTTTCTCTTTCTCTCCTTTCTTTTCTTTCTTTCTTCCTTGTAATTTGGTAAATTTCTTCCCTTTTCTTCAACAGATTATGAGGTGAAGGATATAAAAGAGTTACTTAAGAAAAAATTATACTCTTCTCCCTCTTAAAATGTTCAGGAGCTTGTGTGGGAGAATTCGTCATAGTTGGAGTGTTCATAGCTCAGTATCAAAGGCAGGGGCAGGAGAACAGGACAATTTTACATAGAGTAATTATTAAAGAGAAGATGATCTGAACCCAGGTCATCTTCCCTTTGTTATTTTGTGGCTGTGTGGCTCTAGAAAGATCTCTTGCCCTGCCTAAGTCTCAGTTTTTGTTATCAGGAAAATGAGACGAATAATAGATGTAACACTCACTGGACGCAGGCAAGTACACAATAAGTAGTAGTGTTGTTGTTGTTGCTATAAAAGTTCTCCTCCACCAGAGCCCTTACAGGAAAAAAAAAATTTGAAGGTGATAGAAATGCTTTTTATCTTGATTGTGGTGATGGTTTCATAGATGTGTGTTTATGTTGAAATCCATAAAACTGGATACATCGAATATACACAGTTGGTAAAATGTCAATTATATTTCAATAAAGCTGCTAAAAAAAGTTGGACTGGCATCCATAGAAATATGAAGGAGGCACCAATAGTATCTGTCTCCATTAGAAATTAAATAACACTATTAATAAATGTTTAAAAAGAATTTCTAATTAAACAGTAGAATTGGCAAAAAAACAAAAACAAAACCCAAAAAGCCAAACAAGGAAGCAAAAAAATCTCATAAAACCAGAGCCTATAATCTTGGATAGAAAGAAGACTCCAGCAGCATAACAGAGGCAAAACTTCATTTCTAGTCCCACTAAGAATTTCCCACCAGTGAGGAGCTAGTCCTGTGTCCAGAAGCTATGGGAAAGACCTCCAAGACGATGTGACCAACTGAATATTCCCTAAAGGATCTTCTAAACCTTCAGATGTGACTAGCCTCTGCTCCAAAAAGACTCCCCAGAGCCAAGGGGTCCTTGGAGTTCACCGGCTCTTCCGGACAATCCCTGAAAAGCACACTGTCCACACTGGAGTGAGGTTGAGTGAAAGAGCTTTCCTGAAGATTCCCCACATTGGTTTGGGAGAGATTCCCACAACATGGTTATCAGAAGCAGATAATCTAAGGCAGGATGAGGAGGACAGGCTACAGCTTGTGTTTCATAACATTACCCAGATTTCCCCAGACTCCACAACTTTGACCTTACGTCCTAGAAACACAAGCTGAGAGAACAGGGGGTCACATGTGTCCCCAGCTCCCAGAGTTTCCTGCCAGGCTTCCTACGGGCTGGGAACTCTTTGCAGGCCTGTAAAGAGGTCTGAAGGCTGGCTCCAAGTTCACCAGGTCTCTTGAGAAGACTTCTTGGCTGGGATGCTCAAGATAGACCATCTGTAATGGGGAGGGGAGAGACCTTGAGGCCAGATGTCCCTGAGGCCAGATCCCTACTGTTTTAAATGCACTGTAGCTCAGCCTTTAAAGAGAGGAATGAAGTAAATGTTGACCTCTGGATACTCTCTCAACCCACAGGATTCGTCTAGGAAAATTTTTCACAATATAGATGTTAGAAACTGATTGTTTAAACCTTGATCTGAAGAAATGACCTGCAGACGCATGTCATAACATTCCTC
This sequence comes from Enhydra lutris kenyoni, assembly GCF_002288905.1. Classification (NCBI taxonomy): domain Eukaryota; kingdom Metazoa; phylum Chordata; class Mammalia; order Carnivora; family Mustelidae; genus Enhydra; species Enhydra lutris. The sequence continues at coordinate 1,766,468 of NW_019154101.1, read as the reverse complement.
TGCATTTCTTAACCTCCAACATTTGAGCCCTGAGCCCTGAAGACCCAGGAGGCTGAGAACAGCAAAACAAGACGTTCTGCCCCATGCTGAATTCCCATCTACAGGAATTTCCTGTCAGATCTGTAGTTTTTCTCCATGTCATGGCTTCACAAGACATACAGTCACATCTCTCAGGCTAGGAAGGACTCTAGGGATGATTTGCTGCCTCTTAGGACCTACACTCAAACTGTGAGACACCCTCATGGCTTTATGATTTTGACTTCCCTTAAACATCTTCCAGACCCTTTGCAGAATGAAGATTTCATATATAACAGGGTTGGATATTCTGATGCAGAATCAGAAAGAAGGAGTTGCTTCCCACTTTTTCCCCAGCCCCACTCCCATGTGCAGAAGCTCTGACTGGCACTTAAGAGGTGACTCTGATAATACACACACCATTGCCATGGGTTTCCGGTCAATGTCCCTGGGTTGGACCAGGCCACTGTGTGATGGACAAAATCTGGTTGCATCTCAGAACTTGGAGCTTCATGAAATCTCAGGGATGAAGGAGAAGATGAGTTAAAGGTGACTGTGGTTTGGAGCTTGGATGACTGAGGCATGGTCTCTGATAGAAGAAGCAAGTCAAGAAGCCCAAGAATGTTGAGGGTATGGAGATGACAAGAGAGCAGATTTGTGGGTTTCTCTGGCATGGAGTCATTTTAGAGGGCATTTTGACCTTCATTCTTAATCCAGAAAGGATGAACCTCATTAGGCAAATAAAACTATTTCTGAAAGCTTGAGGTGGGAGGGATTGCTCTGCCATGGAAGCGACTATTGTCACAGGAAGTAGCTAGAATCAGGAGATATTGCAAGATAACACTCAAACTTACTTGACATTTATACATATAATAAAATAAAAACCTTTCATTTCCACTATAACATCCAAGGAAAAGGGAGATTGTAGGGGAGATTATGGGGAAGCTAATGATACTCCCATCCCAAAGTCAACCCTGAATACTCAGCCAATCTCAGTATTCTAGAATAGTTCTCATCTCCCAAAAGCCTATTTTATTTTTTTAGCAGAACAGCTCCAGTTCCAACAAATATTCTTCATACATGATTATTTCCAGAACCCTCAACACTCACTCTCCTCTGAATACATTTTAGTTTGTCAATGTGCCTCTGAAACATATAGCATCTAGAATTTTAGAAAAGTCTCTAAATGCAATATGATCTAGGAAAATTAAGAGACCTATTACCTAACTTGTGCTCACCAGTTTCCCCTTCATATCTGTTACTAAACTGGAATACAAAAAAAAAAAAATATTCAACTTGAGGCTCTCATTTGAGTTCACGATATAATGACTTTCTAGTTCTAGATCAAAGATTGCATCCAAGGAGAGTTAAGAATCCATAAAATGATGTTGACAATGGATGGAAGAGGTCACTACTCAAACCTCAGCAGTGTGGTGACATCACAATCACTAAATGACATTCCTAGACATTTTATGGTTGCATAGGCACATGAATCACCCTAGAGCTTGACATAAATAGAGTAATAAAAAGAAGTCATTTAAAATATCATTTCCCTCTTAAAATAATGTTTCCCATTGAGCTCAAGTTAAATAATTTATTCAAGATCACACAGGGAGCCAGTGACCAAGATAAGATTCAAATCTTATCCTATTCAAGCAGGTGTCTCTTCAGCCTACTTGTTTCATGGCTACATCACACTTCATAGTAGATTAGGGTCTTAGGGGTAAAGCCCCTGAAGAATACTACAAATATGTAGAAGTTTCAAAAGAAAGTACAAGTTTAATCAAAGTACGGTAAACTCTCAGCCACCTTAGAAAGAACACAAAAAGTACCCTCTGCACCAGGTGACCCAGTCCACGACTCCCAGCTGATCGTCTCAGGGGGGCACCTGGACCAAGGGCAGCAGACCTATATTGTCTCCAGTGAATATGCCATGACTGGCACAAAACTATGACCAAGTAGGGCTCTTCTCTTACACACGTGAGCTTGAAAACATCGAAAGAATGTGCAGTTATCCACAGGAGCTTAAGCTAAAATGTCTTGAGTTTGAGAGGGAGGATAGAGAAGGCATGAGTGAGTTTGAAACTGAGGTAGCAGAAGTGTGAGTAAGGAGGAAAAAGAATGGTAATGTGTAGGTATCATGGGAAAGAAGAGATGTAGCCCATGAAATTGAGTCAGGGAGAGTTACTCAGGTCAAGTTCGGGCCACTTGTAGCTATAAACTAAAGCTGCCTTTTCTGAGATAACCTGAGGAAGTCTTTATTCTCCACAACCACACAGCTGAGGGGGGAAAGAAAAGAGGGTAAGGGAAGTGTTGGGGGGTTAACTGGGTGAGGGGCATTAAGAAGGCCACTTGATGTCATGAACACTGGGTGTTGTATGCAACTGATGAATCACTAAAATCTACCCCTGAAACTAATAATACACTATATGTTAACTAACTTGAATTTAAATTAAAAAAAAAAAAAAGAGTTGGGGGGGTGGGGTGGAAGAGATTATTTACCTAGGACAATGGTTCTCATAGTATGTTCTAGGAATTCCTAGGGAGTCTTAAGACTTTTTCAGAATGTCTTTGAGGTCAAAACTACTTTAAGGAGAGAGGAAGAAGAGGAAAAGGAAGAAGAAGAGGAACCAGAGAGACGGGAAGAAAGAGAAGAAGACATCCTTTTCTCTTTCCACTCACATTTCACACATATGTACAGAGTATGAAAAGCTTACTGATACAGTTTGAAAGTTCACATTACATCTCTTCTTTAAGAATCAAACACCTGTTGGGGCGCCTGGGTGGCTCAGTGGTTTAAGCCTCTGCCTTTGGCTCAAGTCATGGTCTCAGGGTCCCAGGATAGAGCCCCGCATCGGGCTCTCTGCTCAGCAGGGTGTATGCTTCCCCCTCTCTCTCTGCCTGCCTCTCTGCCTACTTGTGCTCTCTCTCTCTCTCTGTCAAATAAATAAATAAATCTTCAAAAAAAAAAAGAATCAAACACCTGTCAAATTTTAGTATATTATTAAAGAAGAATAGCCACAATTTCCTGAAAGGCTATTAAGATACTCCCCCTTTCCAACTAATACAAGTGTGACAAGTGAGATTCTCAACCAAAATGATGCATCACAACAGAAAGAATGAAGAAATTCAGCCATTTACTAAAACTCCAAACATCTGCAGAAATGTAAAACAATAGCATTCTTCTTCATAATTTTTTTAAAATCTAGGTATCTTTCATTAGAAAAGATGTTATGTTATCAAGAAATAAATTTTTAATACATACATGAATTAATACGTATGTATGTTTAAGTGTTTCCAGCTTTAATATCCAATAAGCGCTATATGAATCAGACAGCCCACGTAAACAAAAGCTCTTGGAGATTCTCAGTAATTTCTTTAGAGTGTATAGGGGTCCCGAAACTTAAAAGTTTAAAAATTACTGTTCTAAGTGATTTTAACGCCCCTTCATTGTTTTGCTTTTCATCCAACCTGCAGGACACGCTGGCGTCCAACACCTCCCGCCCCCCATCACACCGCTCCCCACCCCATCCAATGCTTTCCCAGCACCACAAGCCACTGCGCTCTCAAGTCCCCTTGAGAAGATGGGAAGCAAAAGTGAGTATGCCTGGGACTCTGCGAGGCCTCTCTGCACTACCTAACCTGCAGGCACTGTTTTTAATTCACCCTTTAATTATAACCTTAAGTGATATCTCCAGCTGTTTTCATTTAGCAGAAGGCTGTTAACAAATTCAAATGAACTCCCTTCCTAAGTATTATTCACGGAGTTGGCTTCATATTGAAATATCCTCCCTCCTGTGAAATTATTTATTTTGCTTCAAAGTTATGCTGATGTCACTTTACACCCTCTGTGGGGACACAAAATGCTAGATGGCCTTGATTGGGCCTTGCTGTGGCCAGGGACAGTCTTAAGAACTCTACACACGTGACTTAATTGACTTCTATGGGTAAGCCTCTTGGGGTGTCCGAAAGTGTTCAGTAAGCAGGACCTGCTCAGGAAACGAGGATTGTTGTTAAAGCCTCTCAACTGCCTTGTGAGTTACCTATTGTTATCATACTCCACTTTCAGATGACAAAACAGCCCTGAAGCAATTCCTCCAAGGTCACCCAAGGGCATTACCGGACTTCAGAGCCCATGCACTTAAAAACTTTACGTATGACTTTCATTTGCTAGAAATTTATAAAAGTTTCAGGTAAGACAGACTATTTTCAGAATTTTTATTTCAGATTTTTCATGGTCTCTAAAATTGGAGAAATAATCTTCTCCCATGTAAATTACTTTGTATGGTTTTCAGAAATGATTATAAATATCATCACTTAATTCTATCCTTATCACTATTGTAAAAAAAGGAGTATTGAGTTGACAATAACCTAATGCTGGGAGTGATAATGGGTAATTTGCCCATATCTTTTCTTTTTCTTTTTTATTTTTTTAATTAACATATAATGTATTATTTGTTTCAGGGGTACAGGTCTGTGATTCATCAGTCTTACACAATTCACAGCACTCACCATAGCACATACCCTCCCCAATGTCCATCACCCAGGCACCCATCCCTCCCCCTCAACCCTCAGTTTGTTTCCTGAGATTAAGAGTCTCTTATGGTTTATCTCATTTCATTTTTCTCTCCCTTCCCCTGTGATCCTCCATCCTGTTTCTCAAATTCCTCGTATCAGTGAGATCATATAATAATTATCTGTCTCTGATTGACTTATTTTGCTTAACATAATACCCTCTAGTTCCATCCACCCAGTTGCCCATACCTCTTTTCTTCAAAAGGTGAGGCACATACCAGCAGGCCAAACGGGATGTTATACGCAAGTCCTGGGCAGAGACTGAATAATGACATCGACACAGTGCCAGCTGGAAGGTTTAGGCAAATATGATGGAGACCAGGCCACACCTGACCAGAGTGTTCAGAACGGTCCCCTAGCCACGACGTGCCCCACCCCCCATGCCCTAAAGAACCTCAGGTTCATGCGCAAGTGGACCATGTGCTTCACTCAAGTTTCCCTTTAGCAGAGTAAGCAGAACACAGCAAAATCCTATGCAAAAAGGCAGAAAGCCAAGCTCTGGGCCTAGAAGACAATGACCTTCACTCTCCAGATGTACTGTTGGGAGTCACAGGTGAAGGCAAGTCCTCAGCAGACACAGCCCTGTTCTCCTCCCCAAGGCCGCGCAGTGAGGAGTTGTGGGTTTCGCCGTGTGGGTGACAAATATTTTGAAGCACACTGGACATACTTTTATGCAGAATGTGGACGACACTGTGCCCCAACCCATGGACTAGGATAAAAAAAGGCTTCGTAAGTCCTTGCACTTTAGAAAGCATTCCTTCCCTTCACCGTGATGATCATTCTGTGAACCAGGCAGGAATGTTTCTGGAAGGAGGTCCCAGGACAAAGCTAGGCTGTCTCCTCTGATTGTCATCTTGATTTCATCAGACTTGCAAAAAAAAAGACAGAGGAAAGGAAAAATAAGAAAGAAGTTTCAAGGGGAAACCCCGGTAAGCCATCTTCCTTCCACCACCATCCCCAATCTCTTGATGGAGAGGCTGAGCGTATCAAGCTTCGTTTTTATCCCTGTGTTAATGACCCCAGATATTCAGAAAAAGCTGAGTCGTTACAGCCACAAAGCACCCAAATTGCTCGGGTGGTTCCTTCATAGACCCCACGTGCCATAGACAGCAAAAGCGTTCAGAGATGATCTCTTCTCTCTCTTTGTGTTTAGTATCTGTGAGGCCAAAGGGTACACATCTGTCCCTGACATGCCAAGCGCTCCAGCAGACTGTGAAAAAAACCAATTTGGACAGCCAAAGCTCTGCTTTGGGGACTGGGGAATGAGCCAGGAACAAACTGCTCCGTGAACCCCACCGATATTTAAACACAAGGTGAGGGCACGTCAAAGGGGCATCAGAGATCAATCTTTTTACAAAGAAGTTACTGATTTTTTATTTCATACCACAAAAAGCAGCAGTGTGATTTGCAACAGGCCAAACACTGAAATGTACAACTGTGAGGCCAAAACTCTTCCCCCCCACCTCCTTTGCCAGCCCTCCAGATAACTATTATTAACAGTTTGGTATATATTCTATCTATTAGCAATAATACATCCAGAATCTGACCACTGACCCCCTCCACCATGACCACCCAGGTCTGAAAAGCCTCATGCCTGGCCTGGATTCTCCTAAGTGGCCTTCCTGTTCTTTTTAGGAGATTTAAAGAGAAAGGAAGGAAGGAAGGAAGGAAGAGAGAGAAGGAGAGAGGGAGAGAGGGGGAGGAAGGAAGGAAGAAAGAAGAAAAAAAGAGATGCCGGTTCCTTCTCTGCCTAAGTACTCTAAACAGTTCCTTTTTTTAAAGATTTTATTTATTTATTTGACAGAGCAAGACACAGCGAGAGAGGGAACACAAACAGGGAGACTGGGAGAGGGAGAAGCAGGCTTCTTGCCGAGCAGAGAGCCCAATGCGAGGCTCGATCCCAGGACCCTGGGATCATGACCTAAGCCAAAGGCAGACACCTAATGAATGAGCCACCCAGGCACCCCTAAATAGTTCCATTTGCCTCAGAGTCAATGTACTTATCCCACCCCACAAGCCCTGCCCCACTGCCTGGTCTGAGCCCCGACCTCCGACCTTTCTTCCAGTGCGTTCTGTGGTCCAGCCTGAGCCCCCGCTCCCCGCTCCTATTCTTCAAACACACCAACCGCACGGCCCCAACCAAGGGCCTTTGCCAAAACTGACCTCCTTCTGTTCAGAAGGTCTTTGCCTGGATTTCAAAACGACTTTGCCCCTTATTTTCCTCAGCCTTTTGGTCAATGGTCACCTTCTCAGTGTGGCACGCCCTGCAAACCGATTTTAAAATGAAGGTGCCATGCCTCACTTTACCTCGCCCTTACCTCGTTATTTTGTTCACAGCACTTAGGACCGTCTAACATAGTATGTCACTTTCATAATGTATCATGTGCAATAGTGATCACTTCTCCTCCAACAAGAATGTATGCAAAGGTTTTCATCTGTTTGTTCTCTTTTTTGAAGGCTTAGATCACACAGTCCATGCACAGTAAACATCGAACGATGAGGGAAAATTATTTTTGCATCACTGTTGAAAATTACTGCTTGGCACTGCAGGAGAGTGTGTCTAGAATTTATTCACTCCTGATGGGGAAATAACAACAAGAAAAGAAGGACCTTGTCCCGGAAGTAAAGTATGACAGGGGGAGTGGAAGGAGGAAACTGTACAAAGCAGGACCAGATGCTCCAACACTATCATAGATTAAGATTCACCTTTTAAAACATCTGTACAGTGCTCCTATGTGTGTGGCCTGCTACCAGTGGTATCACAGGGATCAGTGGAATACTGGAAACACATAATAATGACAGAACAAAAATGCTAAGTATTTAAAAATGATCAAACCTCATGATTTAGGGAAAGTGACTCTTCATTCACCATTTGCTTCTCTGCAAGTTATGTTTTTGTTTTTTTAAAATATTTTTATTTATTTATTTGAGGGCAGAGGGAGAAGGAATCTCAAGCAGACTTCCCGCTGAGCTCGTGGCCCATCCCGTGATTCTGAGATCAAGACCTGAGACGAAATCAAGAGTCCTAGGTTTTACCCACTGTGCCACCCAGGCACCCCTGAGCCATCTTTCCAAAAATTGGAACTGACCAACCCTCAGCTGTCTGCCCGGCACACATATAAGCATGAACACAGCCAAGCCTATTAGGAGGGGAAGAGATGAGAAATACAAAAAAAAAAAAAAAAAAAAAAAGAGAGAGAAAGAGAGAGAGAGAGAGAGAGAAGTAGAAAAAAGAACCCATGTAAGATCGAAACCAGTGCTTTACAATTAAAGTTTTACTTTAAATCTATTTAAAACAAAGCTAAATTATTGTTGCCTTATGTTTAGGGTAGCTAAAGGGAAGTAAAACCATCACCTAAGGCCCATTTTTTCAAACAATGAACTTTCTAACTGCCTGCTTCCAAACAGCAGGCAGCCCACGTGGAAGAGACTGAAATCTCTGCCCTCTGATCGTGTCAACACACCATCTCTGAACAGGGGACGAATGAAAAATCATGACGATGCACTGCGCCTGTGTAGATCAACAATTCCTTGACCTTTCATCATCCTTTCTAGCTTCCAATCCCATTCACCCATGCTCTCCCTAAAATCCCATAAATGCTCAAGACCCCTTCTCAGAGGAAGGGGAATTTGAGATCTTTCTCCCTCTCCTTGGCTGCCTTCTTTCGTTCCTGCAAACCCACTCAAAGGGTTGGGCTTCGAGGTGTCTCAAGCGTAGATGCTATCATTGGCTTGCGAGATCAAGTCCCTCCACCTTCTGTGCCGTTCTGCCAGCCACACACTGGTGCTGTAATTCACTTTGTTTGCTGTGGCCTCCCTGTCCTGCTCCACAAGCTGTCAGGTTGCTAGGGAAACAATAAAGTGCTGGGGTGAAGAAGAGTTTAGAATATCCATGCTGCTGGGTGAAATTGATTTGGGTTATGAGAGGGTGAGATTTACCTCCAGGAATTATTGGGATTGTCTCATGTCGCTAATGGTCTATAAAAATGCCAAAGGTCCAACCCTCTTTACTTGGAGTTCAAGGGCCTTAAAAGTCTGGCGGTGGGTGGATATCTCCTGGCAGGCATTTCAACTGAAACCTATGAAATTCAACTTAGTTGTTTTCTGCTTAGGGAGTATTTGAAATTTCCTGCTATCCAAATATATTTCTCTTTCTCCTAACTCTCCTCTACCTGCAAAAAAAGAGAAAGACCCCTTTGATTTACACAAGATTATGGAAAAATTACCACAGTACTGATCCCACTGAGCCAGTCAGATTGGCAGCTAGATCTTCCCTCTCACCATGTGGCTAAATGCCAGCCCCCGGCTCAAATACTTTTAGATCCAGGCTTTGCCTCTTCCTCCATGTTGTGGCCCAGAGGTGAGTGTGGGAAATGCAGTGGATCCCACCTGACTGTTGCCATGGCAACTTGCTGTTGAGTGAAATCCCAGTGTGGACGGCTGGGTGATGCCCGTAATGTAGCATATTTTACATTCATTTCATGCCATAAGTGACTTATCAAACAGCGGATACGTATGGAAACTGCCGTCATGAGGACACTGTTTTTGGGTCCGTTGAAAGCAGTTAGTGAACCATACTTGATTCATAGACATAAATTTTGTCCTTAATGATCACCTGTTTTTAGAAGAGAAGTGGAGTGCCTACATGTATAACTATAACACAATCATAAAAGATCTCTCACCATTGCATAGGAGAAACAAGGAGAGATGTCATCTGATAAAGTAGTGTCTGGGAATCCAGAGAACCAAGCCTGTGGCACCAGTGACAGTTTTGCCACATCTGGAAAAAAAAATGAAATGTTTTTTTGAACAATGGAGAGGGAAGCATTGGGAGAGGGACAGAGAAGAGAAAGTGACCTTGTTTTCGTATCCATGGGGAAGCTGCTAAAACCAAGATCAGTTCACGGAGGTTGGACCCCAATGGCATGCTCACTCTGCACTGTATTGTTTCCTGCACACCCAGGCCCCACACGACTGCAACTTCATGTCCTCTACTTTTCTGAAAGTGGCAACGCTGTGACCCCCAGCTCTTCCTCAATATACTTTCACTGCTTCCCCCGCACTCCTTCAATGTCAGATAATCTACTTTCAGGAAATGACTCATACTGAGGTATACATTACCAGTGTTGACACAGCCCTCACCCCTAAGGGAATCGTGCACTTGAACAAGAGATAAGCAGCCTTTATCCCAATAAATGACGTTGGATCTCAGATTACAGGGTGCTTGAGGGAGTGGGGAATGACTGTTACTAGGAGGAGTGGCTTCCCCAGAAATATGCACCTCACCTGGAAATGGGGTCCATCCCACCTTCTTTATGTGTTTGTCTTGGATCTTCCTTCCAACAAAATGTAAGCTCTTTGAGAAGCGCTTTGTCCATCTCATTCACCTCTATCTACATCCAGTCCCTAGAACAGTGCCTGTCCTATAGTGAATACTCAAAAAACCCTTGTCAACTGAGGGTTTAGTGAATGTTGGCTGCAGCACAGACCTGATGAATTAAGGAAGATGGGGCGGGGGAGGCAACAAAGCCTGGCTCTTGAGAAACATGTTCATCGCTGGGAAAAAATTTAAAACAGGTAAGCAAAAATAAGAAAATTAAAGGCATTCATAATTTTCTCCCCTTGTATTGTTACCATTGGAAGGTAAACCAATCCAGATTTTTATGTCTAAATTAAATATATTATACACACACACACTTTATTAAAAAAACCACACTGTCCTTAGTATTTTATAGCTTGCTTTTTAAAATACAAGAAATTGCAAACATCTCACCATGTAATAACATATTTTATAGTCTTTTAAATGACTGTCTAATAGTCTAGCTCCTAGATGTTTACCAGCAGGCTCTCTCGGACCCCTTCTCTGTTTCTGGACATTAGGTTGTTTCCAACTTCTCACTACTATTTATAAAAGCACAGCTAAGAATGTCCTTATTGACAAATCTTTGTGTTTGTTATTTCCTCATACAAGTGAAAATATTACCATCATTAAACACGGGCAGTGAGTATTGAATGGCCTCTCTGTGCCAGGGTACTTACATTACTTTATGTAATCCTCCCCCAAACCCTCTTATTCACAGATGAAGAAACTGACTTTGAAGATACTGAGTAATTTGCCTGAGGTTACCATTAGTCATGTCTTTTAGTGTTTTGGATATATACTGTCTTCTGAAAACACACTTCGGAATGTTTCATGGAATAAGTAGGAACTGTTGCTTCAGGTAAATCCTCTATTAAGGGAGAGATTACACAATCTCCCTTAGTGAACTCTTCCCATGTTTTACTGACGTGTCAACGTTTGTTTTCCCCCTTATGTTTATCCAAAATCTTTGTGGTGGTTTAATCACCCTGCACTACCAGGCAGCAAGATATCTTTTGACTGATCAGACTGATCAGACTGGATTCCAGAGAAGCCATATGGTCCTGGTCTCAGAGTCCTAAAACATAGGCTTGAACCTTGATTTCATCTCCTTTCCTGGATTGGGTCCTTAGGCACATCAGTTAACTTACCCAAGCCTTGGTTTCCATAGAAGATGGCAAAGATGATATGGACCTAACTCATCTCCCAGGGTTGGAATGATGGGATGAGAAAATGAAATGTTAAGAGCTCTGCATGCTGGAAACAACAATGGCAATGCAAGGTATTGTTACCATTATTAACACCATCATCTTTATCGTGACCTTTAAGTCAGTTACCTTGCTCTTGATTCCAGCCTTTGCCTGAACAACATATCGGTGCTTTCAATAAGTAATCAGAGAGAGAGAAACTTCAGGACAGGAGAAAAAGGAAGATCGAAGAAAATAGAGGTCAGGAAGGAATGAACTGTGCCATTCGGAGACACTGGGGGGAATGCCCCGTGACAAGGAGCAGTTGATTGAAATTCAGGACAGGCTCAATGAGACCGGACTTACATTCCAGTTGCTTGTGTCCAGAAGACAGTGCATCAGACAAAGTATCTCTTACAGGGAAATCTAACCAGACCTGCAGATACCTCCAGCCTTCACCAATAATATTACCTTTATGTCTCATTTTCCTAATCTTTAAAATAACGACATTAAATTCTACACCTGGACACCTCTAGTCTTGAGGTTGACAATTATCTAAAGTATTTTCTATCAAATTCCTTTGCCCTCGGCACTTTGAAAATTTCTCTTCCTCCTTTCAAGACCCTGAACTTCGAGAACACAAAAAATCTCACCCTGCAGGGATGGAAGGGTAGATTTATATCAACCAGTTTCTGAGATTCAAGATGTGGTCCCAAATAGATTTTGTATTTCTAGTGGCCACAATACAGAAAGAAGAGGAGGGTTTATAGGCAATCCCATTCATACTGCTAGTGAAGTCTAGTGGGCTTGAGAAAACCCACTGTACAGAGAAATTTCATTTTTAAATTTAATTTCTGCTCGCTAATCAGTCATTCCCAAATGAAAGAAAAAAAGGTTAATCAAATAGAGGCCTTGAAACAAAGCAGAAGATTAATGTTAGCTTCTCAGGAAGAATTCTGGGGATGGCACAAAGAGAAAGGAAAATGGATAACTGATATTAAGCACAACATCTCAGAAAGGAATGTGAATGATTTCTAAAGGGAACGACTCTCTCCCATGATTTCTTAAAGATGTACTTCTCTCTCCCCTCCAAGGATGGATGTGAGACGAATGGTTTTCCTTCCTCCCTTATTTAAATCAGAGAGCTGAATGACATCTCACTGCCAAATGATTCTAAATTTATTACTTGGCTTTTAGAACGCAAAATGGGATTTTTCTATGAATGGTTTGAGACTGTAAAAATGCAAATGACTCTGCCTAATTTACAAAGCCACTGAAGGGGGTCGTGGGGTGGGGAGCTGAGCCTAGAGGAGAATTTTCTCATTCTGCAGGAGACAAAAAAAAAAAAAAAAAAAAAAAGAAAGAAAGAAAGAAAAAAAGGAAAAGATAAAAAAAGAGCATGACGCAGGCATCTCTGATTCTTTGTGTGGAAAATGGGGACCTATTCTCCTAAAGCCTGTCATGTTAGATTGGAGAGCTTTGTCTTAAATCGTATCCACATGAAGTTGGGCAATGACTCTTATGAGGAAATTCAATTCCTGGAACCAAATAGATGAAAAAAATTTTACACTGATAGGCAGCTACGTGTCTTATAAGTGGTATTTCGGAAAGAATTTTATTGGAAATGATGGAAACATAATGAAAGTTAATGAAGTTAATTGTCTTAGTTACAGAAGCTGACCTGGATTTTACGGGGTTACCCTACAGATTTCTGTTGTGGGAAACTACCCAGGAAGTGACTGAGCCAAGCCAGTCATTATTGGAGGCACGCAGAGGAAAAGGCAGGATTGGTTGTGAATGTCCTCTTCTGGGAACACTCTGGAAAGGGGTGGGGAGGGTGCTGGGATCAGGCCAGCCCCACAGGGCCTCAGTTTGCAGGGACAGAGAGAAACAAGGGTTGGAGGTAGTAAGAACAGAGTGGTACTGAGAAACCAAGAGGAAGGGAACAAAGGACAGAAGCTACTAAGAGTGGTGGCATCAGTTGTTACAGTCCTGCTATACCCAGGATTGGTCCTTGTCAACCTCCCCAACAAGGGGAGTGGACACAGCTCTGAATAAGACAGTTCCCCCTTCAGCCTGCTCTGAAATCCCCACATATTTCCTTAACAGCAAATACGCAGACCCCCTGTGGAAAAGCAAATCAGTTGTTCTTAGGAATACTGGAATAAATGAAGCCTTGATTACTCATTCATGTCTTGGGAAAATTTTATTTACCAGAAGTTACCCCTTTTGCAGGAATTCTGACGACATAGGAACAGTTGTTTTCATATTAACAGTGAAGAGAGGGAGATAGGGAAACGCTTACAAAAGGCTTCATTCATGAAGGTGTTTAACCACTGTTTATCGAGCACCTACTCTGTGCAAAGTCCTGTACTTGAAGTCAAGACTTTCAAAGAGGTTTAAAACAACATCCCTGTCCTCACGTTCTTATGGTCTAGTTTGGGATCTAAGATATGAACTGTGGGAAAGGTAACACTTAACAGAAGGAGGACATAAATTCCAAATGAAATGCAGAGTAGATTCTAAGTGCCACAAGAGGTCAGAAGGGAAAGAAGACCTTTGAGGAGGTTCAAAGCTACCCTGAGAGAGGGGCCCAAGTAGCCTGTTGCAAATGGCACAGACGATGCAAAAGGGGAAGGCGGGAGCAGGGCCAAGAAAAGTCTCAGAGGGTAGTTATTAGCTAGAGGCCGAAGATGGACAACACTGGGAGACAAAACTTGAAACAGGGAGGAGAGTTCCAAAAGAGGATCCCAGCTGGGAATGAGATTCGCACAAGACCAACCACCACACCTCCAGCAAAACAGCCTGATACAGCAGAAAGAGTGGGTTTGCAATCCAAACAACCTGGAATAAGATGGCTGGCAGTTTTGTGTTGGGCCAGGTGTAGTGCCTTGATGTTCCCGTTTGTAAAACTGGGATAAAAATCCTTATCTCACAGGGTAAGATACATACCAATGAGGCTGATGCATGGTGAGATCTTCACACAAGTTCATCCCTTCCCTTGACCTCCAGATTTTTACACACACACGTACACACCACCCCGCTAAGCTAGGAAGAAAAAGGACATTCACCATATACCTTTGTTTAACTTGATCCATAAATCTGTTCCATAAACTGTCTTTAGGAGAGGGAAGAGAGAGTTATAAAGGACTCTGAATCAGTAGCATGAAACATCTTCTAGGTTGGGTCCTTTAAGGGAATCCATTGTTAGGAGTAATAGAAAAAAAAAAAACAGGCATTTTATACATACCTAGAAAGGAGGACATCCTCTGTTGCCGAAGTTAGCATCCACCAATAGGACAGTCATTAGCAAATTAAGTTTGGCACAGCTGTGGTCACTCTCCTTTCTTACCCTCATATTCTACTTAGTCTAATAACTGCTATTGGCTCTGGTCATTTCTTGGAGGTGACTCACAACAACTCCTCCTCCAAGTCTTAGAACAATTTTCTCCCTCCCTACTACTCAAAATAGTGATGGTTTTAAGAGGCTTTCTCTTCCAGACACTTGGGATTCTCCACCAACTCTGTATTCTTACTTGTCTCCATGCACAGAACCTAAAGGTCAGATGAAAGGGAGTGGTGAAAGAAGAAAACTCCAAGGTGAAAGTCAAATATTTGGCTACAGACCCATCTTAAATGCAGTAAACACTGCACTGAGGCTTCGTGTCCCACACACCAGATTTGTGGACAAAGAACTAGACTTTGCGCCTCGAGTGTTTTGGCCCTTGTCTTCTTTCTCCTGTTACTGTAACCCTAGCTGTAGCTACTAAGAAAACACGGGTACCACTATGAACTAAAATGTTTGACCTCAAGGTTCTAGAAGATGCATTTAGAATATGCAATAAGGATTTCGGCTCAGGTCATGCTCTCAGGGTCTCACACTGGGCTTCAGGCTCACTACAGAGCCTGCTTGAGATTCTCTCTCTCCCTCTGCCCTTCCCCCCACTCATGCTCTCTCTCTCTCTAAATAAATAAATAAGTAAAATATTCTTAAAAAAAAGAATATGCAGTAAAGATTAACTACAACAGGCTTCTCGTCATAAAGGTTTAGGAATGTTAAAGTATATCTCAAAAATCTGTCCCTCATGGAGCTCTGCCTACAGTTTGGGTAAAATGCTCTAAGATTTACTAGCACAACTCTGTTCAATTATCTGAACACCTATATATCCCTTTAATTTGGCTAATAGCACACGTGTTTTCCTCCATTACACTTTTAAATAAAAACAGAATTTAAAATTTACATAATGTGCCAGAAACAAATGTAAAAAAAAAAAAACTTTGAAATAGGCAGAAAAATTACTGGATATTCTTTCAATGGAATATTAGACGTTATCTTGTGGACCTTTCCGAGTTGTCTGATTTTACTGGATCTGTGCCTTTCATTGTCTTTGAGCCATTTTATAACTTTAGGAATTGTAGAAAACTGATAGTATAATAAATGAATACTGTCCACAAAGATGGAAATGAATTGTGTCCAGCGGAAATTCAACTGTCTTCTCCCTAGTAGAAGGGGACAGTTTTGAATTTATTAGGAAATTTACTTCAGAATTACTACCTCTTCATACGTCTGTCCTGTGTACTGTCCTTTGAACTGGTTGTAATACCTTACTGGTTTCCTTCATAACTGATGGCTTAAATGAACCCTATGACGTGTGTTCACTTCATATTTTGTGAGAGTCTCATAATGTTACCATTTTGAAAAATTCCCCTTAACATTGGAAAAGCAGAGTTGACTCTTAAACAACATGGACTTAAACTGTGCAGGTCCATTTATACGTGAAGAACGGTATGTTGTTTTCCACAATACAGCACTGTAAATGTATTTTCTCTTTCTTAATGATTTCCTTACTAACATTTTCTCTTCTCTAGCTTACTTACTGAAACAATAGAGTATATAATGCATCTAAGATATCTAATGTATGTTAAGCAACTGTTTACGATATTGGTAAGACTTCTCGACAGTAGGCTATTAGTAGTAAAGTTTAGGGAGAGTCAAAAATTACACACAGATCTTCAACTTTTGGCACCTCTAGCCACTGTGCTGGTCAAGAGTCAGCTGTATACATTATCGATCACTAATTCTGTGCTTAAGAAAATGAAAAGAAACAGAACAAGATTTACATATTGCATTTAAGTGGATACATTTACTGATGATAATTCCTATTCACGCCCTCCAAAAGAACTGTAAAATGTCTCTCAGTTCCGTTTCCAGGTAGTCTTTTCCTTCATAGAATCTCCCGGTTCTGTTTTTTTTCCCCAAAGAAATCTCACCTGAGCCATATCCCTCCTCCTCCTCTACTGAGAACTGCTTGCTCCATTGCAACTCTGGGACTCCCTTCCATTTCTTTTCCAGTCCCATGTTTCCCTCTGGTCATTTCATTCCTCGTTTTTGAGAAGCACATTCTACAGCAGCATTTGAGAAAGAGTTTACAAGAAATAAGTTTTTTGAGACATTGCCAGTCTTAACATATATCCTTATTCGACGCTTGCCCCTGCTTCGCTGGTTTGGCTGGTATAGAATTCAGCTTCCCTTTCACACAAATTAAATTAATAGTAACAATAATTATAATAATAATTATTATTATTTCCTTGGAATTGCAAATATGTATCTTCATTGTCTTTTTTCCTTTTCATTTGCATTGAGAAGACAATACCATTCTTTTTCTTATTCTATGAATGATCTATTTTTCCTCCTGGAAACTTTGAGGATTTTTCTCTTTATTCCCAGTTTATGGTTATTTCATGATGAAGCTCATTGGTATGAGTCTTTTTCTTTTCATTGTACTAGGCTCTTGGTGGATTCTTTCTATCAGAAAACTCAATTTTTTGTGTTGTAAGATGTTTACTTGTGTTATTTTTTTTTTCTTCTTCCCCCCACTACTTGTATCATTGTAGTACTTTTCTCCCTCCTCTCAGTTTGGTTTTGTTTTTTGTTTTGGTTTGTTGTGTTTTTTGGTTTCTATTTCTGGAATTTTATTATCCACTAGATCTATTCTCTAAGTTTCTTTTTTTTTTTTTCTCTACTTTCCAGGGTTGTTGGGGGTTTCTTGTCTTTTTTTTTTTTTTTCTATATGCAAGAATATTTCTCCAACATTATCCTCCAATCTCCCTTCATTTTCCTTCTCTCATATTTTAAACTCCTAAAAATTCTTTCTTGTCTTTAACTGGAAATGTTGACCTTATTTCACTGGAATGTTGGCCTTATTCAACAGATACAGTAACTTCTCTTAACTCTTTGAAGATTTTAATTACACATTTTTAAAGTTTTCTTCTATTCCCTGAATTATCTCTGTTTGCATAAACAGTCTCAACTCAGGTGGTCAGCTAAGCTCTGCCTGCTTCCCTTTCCTCCACCACAGCCTGGAAACTCTCTAAAGGCAGAAGCTGAAGCAGTCACAGGACTTAGAACATTTGTTTTCTGTCCCTTGGGAATCAATGTCCTTTGTTGCCTAATGTCCATTGTTTCAAAAACTGCTGTTTCATGTTTTGCATGCATTGGTGTTTGGTTATATCAGTTGGGGTAAGTTCAGTCCCTCTTATTCCATTTTAGGAAGAAACAGAAGTTCTGTGTGTGTCATTATTTCTGTAAAAATATCAATTTTTGAGATCTCTCGTTTTAATAGTTTTTCAGGTTATTTTTTTAGTTTTTCTGATGTAATATTCATATCTCTTATTCATACTCATCTAACTGTAATAGATCATACACAGCAAATAGTGTCTCACCGCAGTGCTGAGAGTGCAAAACCATAGCTTTTAAAGTTTCTAGTGTTTTCACCCTAAACTTGATGCTGACTGAGGGTTTGAAATATCTTTTTTATTGTTTGGTAAAGAAAGTATCCATCTATTGTAGTTTTCCTTTTTGTTTGAGTTGTTTGTGTATGTTTTTAAATCAGAACTAATTATGGGAGTGCCTGGGTGACTCAGTCAGTTAAATGTCTGAGTTTTGGTTTTGGCTCAGGTCATGATCCTGGAGCCCTGAGATCGAGCCCTCTATCAGGCTGCCTGCTCAGGGGGTAGTCTGCTTGAGATTCTCTCTCTCCTTCTTCCTCTGCTCCTCCCCCGGTAACCCTCGTCTAAAATAAATAAATAAATAAATAAATCTTTTTAAAATAAAACTAATTATTGAACTTCATTTAAGGCCTTTGGCCATTAATTGAGATGAACATCATTTTCTCTTTGATCTATATTAGGATAGTGTATGATCTCAACATATATCAAGTACTAAGCTATACTTAATTTTCAAAAATGAATTCCACTTGCTATATTTTATTGTTTTGCTGAATCATGTATTTTCAATATTTAATTTAAGGAATTATCGTTCCTATTCTTAAACAAAATTGGATGCTAGGTTAATTTTTTAGTGCTTTTTTGCAAGGTCTTGGTACAATGTTACTTTGGATTTCTAAAAATAAGGTGAAAGCTTTGTATGAAGCCTCTGGAACAGTTTAAATAGTAGGGAATTATCTGTTACTTAAAAATTGAAACAATTCACCCATGAAGCCGTCTAGGCCTAATATTTTAAGCAGTGGCCAGCAGGTGTAGAAGTCAGGGAGGTGGTTGGATAGATTTTTAATCATCTTTTCAGTTTCTTTTCTGGTGGTTGGTCAGTTTTATGTCTTTATGTCTCTTAAGATTAATTTTGTTACTTAGAAAATTATCCTCTTACCCAAGTCTCCGAGTGCATTTCCACATCATGTTGCAAAACGCTGCTTCATAATGCTTTAAATAGCTTCAGAACGTGTGGTTATTTCTGATTCCTCATTTATAATTACATACAAAATGGGTGATGATTTTCTTCTTTCTTTTGTCTTCTTGATTAAGCCAGGTAGGGGTTAGTATACGGTTAAGATATAACGGACTCTGAGAGGTAAAATTGCCTGGGTTCAAATCCTGTCTCAATTATCTTGTGTCCTTAGTGTCTTCATGTGTCATGAGTGTATCTGTTGGAGGACAGACTGGGTTATGCCCTGGAAACAAAGAGCACCGACATCTCTCCGACTGACAGTTCTAACATGTTGCATGTTTATTGCAGGTCAGATTCATCTGGCTCTATGTCACATTCTCTCCAGGACCCCAGCTAACAAAGCAGCCCCTTTTTGGAATATTGCCTGACTCTTAGCAGAGAGAGAAAAGAAAAGGGCACAGAGGATCACATGCTGGCTCTTCAAGCTTCTGTTCAGAAGTGATACACGTCACTTTTGCTCAGATTTCACGGGCTGAAGCAAGACATGGCTAAGCCTATATCAATGAAGCAGATAAATTTAATCCTCCCAAGTAGGGACAGCAAATATCTTGAGGGATTATGCAGTCTACAAGAGAAGATGATATTAATAAGTTTATGAGGATAAATCCACGTAACTTCCTATGGACATAACTTATTGCTTAACTGCAGTAAAGACTTACTAAATTATCCCACTCAACAAATACTACAGAATACCCACCATACGCTCTGTACTATGCTAGACATCAGAGATAGGAAGGAAGTGCCTGGGTTCTTGATTACGAACCCATTCTAGCCTGTTCAAGCAGAAGAACTGAACTAGCTGTGTGTTTTAGCTGTCTCCCAGAATCTATGGAGGGCCAGAGAATTTGGTTTCGAGGCTACTATTCTGTGACCAATTCCCGGTCACATCACAGACCACCTCCAGGCAGCCTCCACAGCCCCACAGTGGGTACAAGAAACACAAGAGGTTGTCCAAGCATTGCTGGGTATCAGATGACAGAAACTTCATCACTGCTGTCCTCTGACAGCTTCATGCCCTGATGCCATCCTGGCCAGTGATGAAAGCCTCCTGGTACCTGGTTGTTCACTTAGTACTTCATGATTGGTCTCACACAGTTTAGTGTGACTGGGCAAGCCTGGGCAACCTGCCTGGACTCTAATCATAAGGGAAGAGATGTGAATGAGTTCTGGATTCTTTCTGGAAGATGCAGGACTCATAATGAAGAAAACTGGCCAGATTTAAGAAGGTGGTCCAAAAATACAGGATGGCCACAAGGCATGATCAACCTCTACCACACAGATAGAAGGAGAAAGTTGGCGTGAACTTTACCCTCATGGAGCTTTATAGTGATGCAGAGATACTTGGTATTCAGGCCTCGTTTGATGGCAGACATCCCTGAGGAAATAGTAATAGAGTTAAAATCTGAAGATAGTAGCAAGCAAAGTAGGAGCTTGTCAGACAGAAGGTGAGGAAAGAGCCTAAGAGGCAGAGGGAATGATTTATGCCAAGACCCATCAGGAAAGTGCTAGAAACCCTGTGAGGGGCTAAACAAGAAGTCACTGAGTCCAGTGGGTAGAAATCCTGTGGTGAGACACACAGGAGAGCAGGCAGGGCTGTGCCTCCACCACCCACCCCTGCAGAGCTCTGAGAATGTCCAGGGGCACGTGCATGCCCACACGTTGGTTAAGACTGAGACAGGACCATGTATCCAGTGAAACCTCCCCAGGGCTCTCGTCAGGATTTGGAAGCATCAGTCTAGCCTAGTGTTTCCCTTCGAGTGACTTCTCAAATGTGTTATTAGTAAGGCAGCAAGAGAAAAAGAGGGTTTGGTGAAGAAGAGCAGAATTTTGTAAACACCTACCAATTGCCAAGCACTGTGCAAAGGGGCCTTGTATAAATTACCTCATAGGCTCGGTGGGGTTCACACAAATGAGGAAGCTAATTCCCAGCAAGGTTAAGGAACTTGCTCAAGGACATACAGGTAAGAAGGAACAGGAATAAGCTCTGAACTCATGCCTCTATGGTTCCAAACCCCACGGTCGTTCCATAACACTTTGCAGCCAACAGCAGGTGGGGGTGGAGGGAGCAATGCCCCAGGGCAGGGTTCTCTAAGCGTGGTCCTCCAACCAGCCACATCAGCTGGTTTGACAGGAATGTGTTAAAAATGCAAATTCTCAGACCCCACCCAAGACCTGGTGAATCAGAAACTCTGCCAGGGAGGCCCAGGGAGCCATGGGTGTCAGACAAGCTGTCCAGGTAGTACATGGCACAGTTTGAGAAGCAGTGCTCGAGGCTGGGCATCTAAGCCTACCTTGACCATGACCTCAGCCTGTCTTCTCCTCCCACCGTGAACGCCTTCTCAGAAGCGCTTCTCTGACAGGACCCCAGGTCGCTACCGGCTGTCTGTGCTCCGCAGCGGGGCGCCAGCCACCACACTGTTCACGGATGTTTTTGCCCTGATTTAAAAATAGTCCCTCAGAACCTTGCCCCCGGGCCCGTGAGTAACAGCATGTGCTTTCTCTGCTCCCCTGGAGAATAGAGGGGACAGGAGGAGTATAAAGAGAGACTTCCTGTCCCTTTGTACTTGTAAGAATGTCAGAGAACTGGAGAAGATTCTCACCATCCTCCATAAAGGAAATCCCACAGGAGGGGCTCTAACGAGGCAGAGTTACCTCCAGGGAAGCATGAATCAATCAGTGTGTGTGTGTGTGTGTTTAAAAGAATTAGCCACCAAAACTGTGTTTCAAAGAGTGTGGTAGGAGCATGGTAGGCAGGGAAGAGAGAATCGCGGAAATCAGGGAGAGAGATACGCTCCATGGGATACCTGGTAGAAATAGGAGGTGGGGTCCTGCCAGTCCACCTGTCTGGGTCTGCCTGACTGAGGGGTTTGGGGGTTTGTCATAGGCCCTGAGATAACAGGCCCTTGTTAACAGACCTGGTAGAGCTGCCTCCTTTCTACCCCTTCCGCAATTTCAGCAATTACCTTCAACTGCCAGGCTCTGAACAAATTCAAGGTGTCCCCAAGGCACCCAACTCAGGAAGAGTGACCCAGTTCTCTGTACCCTGAGATAGCCTAGCATCTGGGAATTGCAGTGTTAGGTCACAGTGCTTCTTTGTCATTCACTCTAGACGTGTGTCAAATGCCCGCTTCATGCCAAGACAGAGCCGAGATCGAAAGGTATGGTGGCAACACCAACCACACAAACTCTACTTTGGATCTAAATCCTAAATCAGAATTATGCTGACCCATGATTTTTCAAAAGGGCACTGGGATTGAATTGGAATTAAGATTTCATAGAGTTGGTGGAGGAAAACTTGAGGTTAAGTAGGAACCAAAAGCCATTGATTGTCTCAGCCAACAGTGATGGGGAAAAACAAAAACAAAAATCAAAAAACCTCATTCAGTTATGCCCATGGGACTTGTGCTTGTTTCTCTGCTCACTTCAAAGCCTGACCAACTTGTGAAATCTCAGTAGCCTCTTTATTTATATGGTAACAAAAGAAAGAAGAAAACTATCTATATTTGCTTTCACTGAGAAGGTGATACAGGTGCATACTGGGTCTTTCTTTCTCTTTCTCTCTCTCTCTCTCCCCCTCCCTCCCTCCCTCTCTTTCTTTCTTTCTGGAGAACATTTTTTTTAACCAGGTGCTGGTGACAAGGGAAGGGCCTAGGTTCCGAATGAGCATTTTTCTCTAACAAGACTTGCATGTCAGTGCACCACTTATGGATTATACTGCAGTGTTCACAGAAAGAATAGAAAGTGGAGACTAAACTGATGCTAAAAAATAAGCTGAATTATTTAGCAGACTTAATCACATGACTGCCTCTGCTTGTCCATAAGAGCTCGTTCGCCAGCCTCTCGTGGGATAAGAAAAGTAACATTGAGGTTAAACAAATCCCACCAACATGAACCAAGCACAACATTCCTAATTAGTGGGCCCCATCTTTAGTGGGTTAGTGGAAACCATGACCGGGACCCCTTCGTCCTCCTTCTCCACCTTTCCCACTGCCAAGTTGAAGAACTTCCTGTCCGGCAACTATCAGCTGCAGACTTATAAAGACAGTATACATGTGTTGTTGTTGTTCAGTCTCTCAGCATTTTTCAACACCTTTCTTGTGATTGGGAAATTCCTCACTGGAGACATCAGACCTTCCTTCAAAGACTAGGGCCTGGCATGTGACTTAGCTGTTGCCATCAGAACCACCTGCTTCAGACTTTGCTTTAGAAGCCAGTGACCTAAAGGAACAGGTACCATACAGATTTCATTTGGGTGAGGACGATGGCAGCCAGATCCAGTTTCCCAAGGCAGTAGTGATGGGGGAGTCCAGCAGTAGCTTCCAGTATCCCCACCCTGAGAAAGGGGCCATTGCTGTGGACCTCAGCCCAGATCTTTTATCCAAAATTAGGCATCTCTGACTATGTAGCGTCTAAGCCCAATTTTCTAGCCCTAATGGAGATTCTGTAGGTTATCCATTCTCCAATAAGTTCTTTTTCAGCCTAAATTGGATTCTATTTCCTGCACCCAAGAATCCTAACTTGTACAACATGTTCTGTCTCATTCAATCCCCAGAACGACCATGTAGGTTAACCTCATTTCATAGATGGGAAAATGGAGAATATGAGCAGTTCACTAAGCCTAATAAATGGGAAAGCTGAGTTAGTATATCTCTTTTTCCAATTTCATGGCCTTTCAACCATATTCCACTACTTATTTCCAAGGGAACTTAGAACTGGAATTTCTTTGATTTTTCTGCCTCCAATCTTCTATCTTTAATTTGTACATCATTCTTTTTCATTCCTTTAGCTACTTCCATCTTAGTGCTTACTGTGACCTTCCAGCTTCCGGGACCTTATGGAATGTCTATGTTACATCTCAACTAGCTTTTCTCCCCCCTCTTCTTATCATGTTTATACAACCAAAGTCTGATGGAAATGAAAACACTACCCTGTTTCAGTTTATACATCTTGAAATTCATGTGCAGCCTGTACAAAGCTGTCGAAGGAAGGAGATTGTTGTTGGCAGGTACCCCCTCTCCTTCTTGCCTGTGAATGGGGTGCTTAGAGTATCCATTCTCCTGTAACGCTGGTGGCTTGCTGTCATCTCCCCCACCCCTTTGTGCACACATACGGGCAGCCTCCCTGAGTCACTCAAGCCTTCTCTCCTCCAAAGGAGCTCAAAAAGTTCTCATCTCAAAACTCTTCCTCAGTCTCTCTCCTTTAAGCCTCTCTTCTGGTCAGCCATGGGGTAATCAGCCTCATGTCAGATGAGTACCAAGGCCTCCACACTTGGTAGAGCTACAGACAAGACCTGCTCATCTAAGAATTGCAAGAGGAGTTGCCAACAGTTGCCAATTGCCTGACATGAGGCCTGTGTTCTAGTCATAGTGGCACCAGCCACAGGCACTGGGATCCCCACCCTTGCAGAAAATGATGCTGTTTATCATAGGGTGGTGCACTAGACTTTGTCTCTTCTACCTCCATCTATCATCCTTCTTCCCTCTCAAGTCTTGGGAAATTTGGGGGTTGGTGCTCCTCAAAGTCTGACACTCTCTCAGGGTCCTTTGTCTCTGGAATTTTCACTACTAGTGAGCACAAGGTAGGCACTGGGAATAAGACCAGCTGGGAATGGCAGCAAAGAACGATGTAGTATTCTAAATCACTGTCTGTCACTCAGATGTTACAGACTGAATGTCTGTGTCCCTCAAAATTTATATCTTGAAGCCCTAACCCCCTATGTGATGGTATTTAGAAGTGCGATATTTGCAAGGTAATTAGGTTTAGATGAGGTCAAGAAGGTGGGACCCCATGATGAGATTAATGTCCCATAGGAAGATGTAGAAAGACCAGAGCACCCCTCCCAATTGTCTCTCTCTCTCTCTCTTTCTGTCCCATGAAAACAGAGCAAGAAGCCAGAAAGAGGGCCCTCACCAGGAATGAATCTGCCCGCATCTTGACCTTGGACTTCTCAGCTTCCACAACTGTAAGAAATAAATGTCTGTTGTTTAAGCCACTCAGTCTGTGCTATTTGTCATACATTGCAGCCCAAGCTAAGACAGCCATCATCCCATCATCACTATTACTGATTAGTTCTTCATAACACCTATAAAAAGAGGGGCAGAAAATAAACAGCTCCCATTTCCTAAGTGCCCACTCTGTGCCATGCTCTGCACCAATGATTAAGTTCTTTACTTAATTTTTTACAACAACCTTACAATATCATGTCTTTTGTTTTGGTTTCCTAAATAAGAAAACTGAGCCAATAAGAGAATAAACAACCAGAGTTACATGGGTAGTATATAATAGAAGTTTGACTTTAAGCCAGAATTTTGGATCCCAAAGTTTCTACTGTAGCAAAATGAAATTTGAGAACAAGACTTGCTTTCTCAAATGTACATAGAAAACAAGATGTAGATAAACAAAGATTTTTGTTTTTCAAAGTCCAGGGTCCAAGTGTCTATTTTTGCTTTGGGAATTTACAGAAATGTAGATGCTAGTTGTTTTTTCCTTAAACTAGTTTATTTCATTTAATCACTTGTAAACAGTACTTCCTTAGTTGATAAACCTAGAGATTCAGACACAGTCATGTCTCATTTTAATATATCTTACAGTGAAACTACCAGCAAAATGCAACAGGAAAATGGCATTCACCCCAGGATGGCCTTACAATGTGGAGCAAAATGGAGGAAACACCATCCTCACATTATCAGGCCATAGACTTTGAGGCAAATTTTAAATGGACTATAAATGAAAAGCCTGCCACCAGATAACACAGGGAATTCCAGAGTTTTGCCCCCAAAATTTCCTGTTACCTCTATTTGCCTACACCAGGGATTTTAACAACCACTACCACCAAATTATTATGCATTGGATCAATTTCAAAAAAAAAAAAAAAAATCTGGGAAGCAAATAGAGGAGGAAGTCTTCCTTATTTTTTTTCTTTCTGTTGAGCATGTTCTTCCAAGATCTCATGATTCCAAAAATATGGAAGACAGTTCTGCTAACTAAACAAACAAACAAAAACATGAATGCTAATTCACTCCAGATCTAGAGCAGAAACAAAGAAATCTATTACTCCTTGTGACAAAATTCAAACAGGCAGATAGAGACTAAGAGAAAAGCAGGCCAGCTTGAGGATCAGAGAGCTGTTGTGTTTTTCCCCCTTCGTCTGTGGTACCTTTCTCCCAGTTTTCTTACATGAGACAGATACCCAGCAAATTAAAGTGAAACTTCTTTGCCACCACACCTGGAAATTAGGGGAAAATACTGTTCCCATTAGCTAAGTTAGAGGTCAGCTGATGGGCAAATATACATGTTCTAAATTCTCAGTGCCATGCCAATTGCAGTCAAAAATAGAAAAGTTTAAAAACTAGGCCTTATCCTGAAAGAGGTGATATGCTTGTATGGACAAAGATGATCACAAATGAAACAAGAGTGAGCAAAACAAAATGACATTACATCAGTACACTTTATGGCATGCACTGCAAGAGCTGGAAGGTTCCAAAGGGGAGAGGAATGGATCTGAAGGCTGCTGGTAGTCAGAATCAGGTTCATTAACTTCCTCAGCCTCAACCTATCCTTCCCCGAGGCTAGCTCCACACCCGGAGGCTTCCCTGCCAGGCCAACTGCCACCTTGCTTTGCTATGAAGCTTAAAGCCTTCAGAAACTCATTCCTTACTAGCTTCCAGTTCAAATAAACAGAAATGTATTAATAAACTACCACGTGCAAAGTACTTCCTGTGTTTTGAGGACACAGCCATCACTGAGAAACCAGTATTCTTCAATGACACTACCCTTCAGTCTTTGGATGTGGGCTGCTGCAGAAAGGAGGCGTGTGGCCTTAGGCAAAGCAACTAGCTTGAGCCAAGGCAAATATTACAAAAGGCTGGCAGTGGAGGGTGTCTCAATAGGTGGAGGAATGAAGTTCTTCAGTACTGAAAGGGAATCTAGGCAATGACCACAGCCTACGTTAGTCTTTTCTTCATCCAGCTTGGATCTATTACTTTAAGTTCTGGAAGCATCTCCCCTAGTATTCTGGGGTCAGTTTAGTGGGGGTAAAGATTCTCCCAAAGGAAAATCAGGAAGGTTAGCCCTGGGCACCGCAGCTGGTTTCAAGGTAACTGCTGATACCCATCATCTACTTCCTCTCCAACCATTGTAGACACTCCCCACTCTTGTCTAGTATTTGGACTCCTGTTGGCTTACCTTGTGGCATTACCCATATCATCATCTGCAAGGAATTTCCCCTGATCATCCTATCCTGCCTTTATGTGGTTGCTGCACTAATTTCTCATTGGACAGGGAGTATCAAGAGGAACCCAAGTGAGTTGCTTGGGTGACAAACATGGTCCTGCTTGCCTCTGTTGTGTAACGGAAGCCATACTTCCTCCTGATAAGCAAGGTTAATTACCCCTGCTAGAATTGTGACTTAAACTTAAATATATAGCCCCCTTATCCTAGAATCCAGCTCAGGGGTTTTCCCCATACACCAGCTGGTTGTTAGGGATCCTCCAGATGGTCATACGTGAGAACTAAGAGAGAGATTCTATTGCAACAGTGATGGATGATATGGGAGTCTGGACTCCTTGCTTACATAATTTGTTTGTGCTCTCTGGGCCTGCTTATGCTTAATTTTTCCTGTACTGCTTCCATCTTACAATAGATGCTTGCTGGATCTGTCCAACTATATGACTGGGTGGGTCTGATAGGACCCTGCTCATGATGGACAGTTGTGACTCCAAGGTCATTAGGTTTCTCATAATCAGTCAATCCACCTCTCCCATGGCTCAATAGCATGCCAGAAGCTATTTTTCATAAGGTATATAATTACTTGTTAGAGTTTCTATGGTCTTGCTCCAAAATCATATAGTCTGTGTTGTGATTCATGTTTGGGGTTTAGCATAATCTCTACATGGAGTCTTCTCCCACCACTGGGGATGCTTCTAATATCATAGGTCCACTAGGTCATTAAGCCAAATGTCAGGGTCAAATAATGCACAGAAGACTTGATCTGCTGCAAAGCCCTTTCCTTCTCTAGGCCCTATCAATACTGGCAACCTATGTGTTCCGAGGTATTTGGGCTGCAACACCATTCCTAGATATGGAATGTGCCGCCTCCAGAACTTAAGAGGTCTACCAAGTGTTAAGTTTCTTTCTCTGTGCTGGGAAGTGCAAGAGGAAATAATTTGCCCTTTTCTGCAGAGATGATCTGACCTACTCCAGACAACTGAACGCTCAAAACAAAAAAAACATTTTAAAGATTTTATTTATTTATTGGACAGAGAGAGATCACAAGTAGGCAGAGAGGCAGGCAGAGAGAGAGAGGAGGAAGCAGGCTCCCCACCAAGGAAAGAGCCCGATGTGGGGCTCGATCCCAGGACCCTGGGATCATGACCTGAGCCGAAGGCAGAGGCTTTAACCCTCTGAGCCACCCAGGCACCCCTCAAAACAAAATTTTTACTAATATGGGCCCCCTAAATTTTCCTAGTTTTTTTCTATATCCTAAAATATATGGGGCTCCAAAGAACTGGCCTCTACTTTTTCATCTAGTCCAATTAGCATGATTCCATTGATAGAGTGAGCCAGGGGATACTCTGTACAATGTTCAAGTCTCTGAGAATTAACATAGCCTTAGACCAAGACTGTAAATGTATACAGTTTTCTGTCCCAAGCGAATCTGAAGTCTGCCAGATATCTTTTTCTGACAGAGATAACAAAAGAATGGATTGGCCAGGTCAGGGACGGCCTATCAAGAATCTGAGGCTATGGTAATCTACTCCAAAAGAGATACCTCAGGGCAAACAGCTGCAACTGACGTCAGTATGAGTTTGAAATATCTTTGACCATCCTAGATCCATCTGGTTTTTTCAGGGCTCATACTGATAAATTAAAACACAATAGGATGGGAAAGAATTTCAAGGATGGTACTTATTTCTTTCATTCCTTCAAGATGTAACATTCTTTTTAACTTACTACCTCTGCAGGAGAGCAGAGGTGCAATTTCTGAGGCTTCCATCCAGCCTTCTCCACTACAGTAGCACATACCCCACTGGTCAAGAAGCCAGTGTCAAGAGTGTGCCCATTACCAAATATGTCTTCTCTGCACTATAATCCAGACATAGATATGAGTTCCATTTATCACCAGGTGTCATATGCTTTACTCTAATACAGGGCCTTTGTTGATTCTTCGAATTTCTGTGTATCAGTTATCAACTCAGACCTAGGGTCCAATACTCTCAAATGTTGAGTATTCCCTTTCCCCCAATATATGGTTCCCTGAGTAAATGTGCATAGATTTATTTGGAAAAGTACTGGGGGAATCCTTATCTGTTGACTTATTGTGTGTTATAGAATCCTTCTTCCTGGATACACAACCTCTCCTTCAGTCAGTGGGTTCTAGGTTTGATAATTGGCTCATATCTGGAACTGGATGAGAAGTCATAACTTTTTATTGGGGCAACTGCCTTCAGCATCCTAATCATACATCTTTGATAGCTTTCGATTATATAAATTGAGTAGGTTCCTTGTTGTCTGCCCATCTATTTTGTTCCTCATGATACGAAGTTGTGTTAACCAATTCTGTCATTCTCTGTGGGTCAGTCTCCAGGCTATTCCTCTGTCTTTGACTTTCATTATGATAGGGCTAAGTAAAACCACCTCCAGCTATTGTTCTGGAATCCTATTATCTTTACTGCTCTCAAGGAACCCAGCTCTATAAAGGCATTCCTTATCATCAGCTCTACTCTACACACCGTAGCCACTACTGAACTTCTTAATAATTCTTGGGCACCTCATATCAGCACTTCCCTTAGTGTTACCAAGAAAGCCCTCTGACTTGCAGACTTAGCCTTTAATTGCCAATTAATCCCTCACAATCTTTCATTTTCTCCTTCCCAAATGTCCATTGTGCTTAGCAACAGCTACCCCCATTTCACTATTCTTAGAGTTACTTTCCCCCTATTTCTCAAACCTGCTAGAACATTCTCTTCCATAAGAATACCTTTCCGGTTTACCTCTGGTGTAAGTGTTAATAAATGCACTGCTATCTCATGCCAGGTGCTATCTGGTGGTTGGTGGAGGTCCTCACTGCCAACTGAGCAGCAAGGGATCCAGCTCCAAAATCTCTTCTTAGCCCCTGGTTTCTCAAACCAGTTCTGGCACCAGTTGTCATGGACCAAGTTCCCAGGAAGCAGACTCTGAGCCAGAGAGAAGCATGTAGGAACTATATTACAGATAGCTCTTAAGATTAATATCTATGGAAAAAAAGGGAAAGCTTACAAGGCAGTCTTACCAAAGCCTCAATTGACTCCTTTGGCAACTCTGAATCTGGGATGACCTATAGAGTTGGGCAGTATTGGGGCGTGGGGCCAGGCACTACATTTCCACATTAACTAGTCATTGGATACAGGCTGACTCAGGAAAGGGGTCTTCAATTTGGATAAGGTGACACTTTTTAAATAATTCTGGAGAGGATTGACAGCTGAAGGCTCTATGGACCATGCTCCCCGCAGCCAGGGAAAGAGAGTCCTTTGTTATGGAGGGACCAAGGTAACACACTGCAGCACACACCACAGCTGCTGTCTTTGTTGTATAAGAAGATGGGATGACTGGGGTGCCTAAGTAGCTCAGTCAGTTAAGCATCTGGTTCATGGTTTCAGCTCGGGTCATGATCTCAGAGTGGTAGGATTGAGCCCGGCTTCAGGCTCCTCGATCAGCTGGGAGTCTGCTTGAAATTCCCTTTCCCTCTGCCCTTCCTCCCACTCATGCAGTCTCCCTCTCTCTGTCTCAAATAAATAAATAAAATCTTTAAGGAAAAAAAAAAAAGAAAGAAGATGGGATAACTAACACAGGCTAAGAGGCATTACAGGACCAATGTTGGCTGGCTCACACTAGAAGGACCTATGCCCAGAAAAGGACTCTGCAGTTCTAAAAAATAAATCAAGGTTAGGCTCTTGAGTCAGGGAAACATCAAGGTAAGTTGTGGGAAAGTTACTATGTGGAGATTCAGGGCAGAACCATTTTGGCCTTTCCTTCATCAGCTACTAAGTGACTAGGAAAGTCATTTTACTTCTCTCCCCCTCAGTTTCATCATCTGAAAATGAAGGAGGTCCCTAGAAGATAACACAGGAGAAAATCTGGATGACCTGGGATATGGGAATGACTTTTTAGAACAACATGAAAGGCACAATCCATGAAAGAAATCATTGATGAGCTGGACCTCATTAAAGTTAAAAGCTTTTGCTCTATGAAAGACAGAATCAAGACAATGAGAAGACAAGCCACAGACTGGGAGAAAATGTTTGCAAAAAATACATCTGATAGAGGACTGCTATCCAAAAAATACAAAGGCTTCTTAAAACTGACCAATAAGAAAACAAAGAATTCAATTAAAATGTCAGTCAAAGATCTTCACAGACACTTCACTAAAGAAGATATACAGATACAAAAAAAAAAAAGCTTATGAAAGTGTGCACTCCAGCAGTCACCAGAGAAAAAAATGCAAATTAAATTTAAAAATTAAAAATGCAAATCAAAACAACAATGAGATTGCACTCCTACTAGAATGGTATAAATTCAGAACACTGACACCACCGACTGCAGGCTTGGAGAATATGGAGCAACAGGAATTCTCATTCATTGCTGGTGGAAATGCACAATGGTACAGTCACTTCGGAAAACAGTTTGGCAGTTTCTTTAAAACTAAATGCACTCCTGCTGTAAGATCCAGCAATTGAGCTCCTCATTAATTTACCAAGATGAAACCACATGAGAACAGGAATTATGTTTTGGGCAGAGAAAGAGGTGGTTGGAAGAGGAAGAAATAAACTGGAGCCTTGAGAATGAAGGAGCTGAGCAGGGGTAAAATGCAACCCAAATGAAGCTGGAGAGGCAGACAGAAGCTAGATCATGCAGGGTCTCCAAGGCGATAATAAAGACTTTAGACTTTAGTTCAAGAGCAGTGGGAAGACATAGGAGGGTTTCAAGAAGAGCGAAAGGTGATCGCAGCTGCATGAGAATCTAAGGTATTTTTAAAAACTTTGTGATTACAGTAGTAACTCAGCACTGGAAGGGATTATCAACAGAGCTTGGGGGAGCATTCTCCCTAAACAGACGAGTTGACTCTTAAGGAAGATAAATAACTTCTCATGGGAAAGATGCAGAAGAGTACTCCAGCGGTTTGCAAATTAGGTCAGGGTGGGGGAGTTGGACAAAGCACAGATATTAGGCCCTTGTCTCTGAGATAGGAGCCTCTGAAGTAGGAAAGGAAGAGTAGACATTTCACTCCTTTTCTCACAAGCTGGAAGACTATTTCGAAGGGATTGAGGAGCATTTTGTTCTTGCATCTTAGGCCCACTAATGTGCAGGATGGTAGGACAATATTTCAAAAGAGAAGGAAGGATTATGACAGCCAGAAATATCACTCCCTCCAACTTCTGCAAAGACTTTTTTAGAAATTTCATCCACATCAGTGGATGATTATTTTCCTGGAGCACCCACTGTGCATAGTAGGTGGGCAACTTGTGAGGAAGAGGGATTGGAAAGGAGATGGTCTTAATTTTCAACAAATTCTCATAGGACTTTTTCCTTTTCCTACTCAGTCATCCCAATCTCAGACTGAACTCTGTGTGACTCCTTTTGTTTTATTACACAATTTCTGCTACTTAAGGACAAATAGTTAACAATGCTGGAGTGGGGAAGCCTGTAAAATCCATTGTAACAATGGTTAATGGTAATAATTTCTAAATATAATCCCAATTGTGCTTAGTAATGACATTAACATCTATTGAGCACATACTAAACGCCATGTTACTATAAATTTTATGCTTTATACATGCACTTTCTAGAAAAGTAGTAGTGAAAATGCTTATTAAATAAGTGATTGAACAACAATTGGTAGTCATCACTAGGTAATCAGACTCTGACAATGGAACCTATGTGAATGGAGTCAAGAAAAGAAATCAGAGAAAAAGCTGAGAATCTATTGAATGGTAAAGAGATCGAAACATATGGTAAACATTAGCATTCAGGCTGTCGGTTGTTCTATCAACCTGGGTCCTTGAGCAGGCCTCTGTTGGCCTATAACTGAGCAAGAAACAAACTTCTCTAGGTTTGTTATTCAGAATAAATCTAGAGTATGGTTTCGGTTCCCACTAGGAGCTCAATAAATATTTTATTTCACTGTTTTGAATCAGACACACAAAATTAAAATATTTGTAATCTTTGGTTCATGAAACAGTGTCAGTAATCATCCCCACAGGTCACTCTTTTCATTTTATCTCTTCTCTTGAATTTGGAATATTTTTCTAATGAATGCCCATGAACATATCATCAAGGTGAAGAATTAGAATACTGTCAATACCTTCATTTCTAAATGCTCTTTCCTTATTCCATTCTCCTACCTCCCAGCACTGAGATAAACTCCATCCTGATTTTCATGTTTCTCATTTTCTTGCTTTAAAAAAAAATCAGTTTTATCATATATATTTAGGCCTAGGCAATATATTGCTTTGGCTTTCAAACTTAATAAAAAGTATATCATACTGTATATATTCTCCCAGAACTTAGTTTTTTCAATCTAATTTATCTTTATTCCTAAGCATAACAGTAATTCTTTAATTTTCTCTGCTGTAACTGCATTATCCATTTTCCTGTCGATGGGCATTTGAATTGCTTCCAGTTTTGGTTTTTTTTTACTATTATGAAATATGCTGCTATAAACATTCCTCTACATGTCTATTAGCATGCACCTGCAAGAATGATGAGAAATAAAAATGAAGATACAATAAGATATTATAAGATATAAAATTATTTGAAATGTCAAAAATTTAGAAATCTGGCAAGATCAAGTGTTGGAGTGATGAGCATCGATAAGATCTTACAACCAGTAAGAGGATAAGTACAAATATCATTTAAAATAACTTGACCTGCCTCCTTAGCACAGTAGGCAGTAGTCAGTCTCATAAAATAACTTGGCATTATTGTTAAAGCTGAACATTGACATATCCTATAGCAAATCTCAATATATATTCAATGAATATGTTAATGAGCAAATAATCACTCAAATAATTAGTTAAGGTATTTTCTATCTCTGTTCATTTTTTTCCCTTACCAGTCTCCTAGTGACTTTTCCATATTTATGGATTTTGACTACTGGCCCACCATTTTCCTCTCTGCCTCAAGCTCTGCTGCCATTTAGTTTTGCTTTGACTCCCAAGTGGATGATTCACCCTACATGCTAGCCTTCTCCTTACATAACATCTGTTATGAAGACTAAATAAGCGAATAAATCCAAAGTGCTTAGAACAATGTCTAGCACAAAGTAATATATAAATGTTTATTATTATTGTATTCCTTCGGTGCTCTTATAGAAAAATATGGCTGTGGTCTGATACATAATTCAGGTATTCTTGGTTCCTTGGCCAATATTATAGTTGTATAATCATTTCCATTTCATTTTGATTGGGGGCCCAGATATTTGTTTTCCTAACATATTTATCTAAATCTTTCCCTTGGTAGTTCCCCATAGTGAAAGATGAAACTTAAGTGAGTCTTGGATCTGCCCAAATCCCCTATTATTCAAAGGAGTCACATCACCCTTTCCCTTCCTTTGGAAAGATAACTCCACTTTGATGTTGCCCCCTCATGACATTACAACACCTAATGAAGATCTGGACTGCACCCCCTTGGAGCTGTACCTGTGTCCCCTTTAGTGAGCCTCATCTCCTCCTTAGAGTTCTGATTTCATAAATTGTCCAGGTATATCAGTCATTTCGCCTTTCTCCCCTTCAATCAGACTGCCACTTTGAAACTTACTGACCAAAGCTCAGAAAAACTCCACCTGATCTCTTTCTTTACCTTCAAAAACTATTAGAAATTTCTTTACCACTTTATATAGCTGTCCCAGTCATCAAAGGCAAGTTCTTCTATCAAATTTATTATCAATTCCCTTTCTATAGCTTTCAGAAAACTGTTTGAAATTGCCCTCTTCCATCAAGGTTAAACATACATTAAGCATTGCTATTTTGGGATTTAATGTATGTGCAACTGGCCCTGGGGTTTACCAACTAGAATTCCTACTAATCCAGGAAGGATCTGGAAAGCATATCTGAGACTTAGATGAAGTTTTTACCATACTAATTGTGTGAACCATCAAGCACAGTCTTTCATTTTTATCTCTACCAGGCAGAGGTTATCTAAAGAAGTCAACATCCAGGGTCCATGAGAGGATTGTGTCTTGGAAAGGTTAGATATATTGTTTACAGGCTTCTGGAGAAGGGCTTGGAATGGAATATTGGCGTCTCATAACCATTCCCGGAGACAGCTTGCTCACTCAGGAGCTATAGCATGAACTGGTCTGGGTCAAGAAGAGAATAGAAAAGAGAGGTAGGTGTGTAAGAAGAGTGGGAGGCCAGAATCAGGTAATGAGGTTTAGAAAGGGGTCACACACCAGATCATGCATGCCTTAGAATCATTGAATTTCAAAACTGAAAGTGACCTTAGGAGTCTGTCTAATTTAACCAGCTCATTTTGCAGGTAGGAAAACTTACATCATAGCAGTGAATGGACTTGTCCAAGGTCACAGAGTTGTTGTTTGGATGGAAAATCCTTTTTACACAAAGGTGGTTTTTTGTTTTTGTTTTTTACTTTATTATAAAGAGGGGCTATGGAAGAAATATCTAAATGAGTAAAAATAGAAAGAAAGGGGGAAATAAACCTTTTCATTTAAATCAACTATTTATCATAACATGCAAAAATGCTTGCTATATTGAGAGTTTAAAATAATGTGAAAATGTACTATAATAAAATTTTAATAAAATAAAATTAATCAAGAATCAATGTTCCCCTGGGCAAAATTCCTTCATCATTCTGCCTTGGCTTTTAACCATTAATGGTAGTTTTCTCTGATTCAAGAAATTATAAACATTTTTCCTTCTGTTCTTCTGTATTTCCACTCTAATCACATATTTCTTTCACAATAATTAAAAAATACATTTTAAAGCTATTTGTCCCCATTAAATTGTCCAGAAGGAAACAGTAGACTGGATAATCTAACATCTCCTTTTATGATATAAGGAACTTGGCAAATTCCTTTTGGTTGCTATTCTTAGCAGAGTACCATCTTAACATTCTGTTTTGCAAAATTTCTTAGATACCTTCTTCACTTTCCAGTTTTCAAAGTACAAATACACAGTAATCTAGAAAAGAGCACAAATTCCCATGGTGGGGGGGAATCCTTTATATGTGGATCATGTTAAAAACACAAACCTAGGAGGATTCTGGGAAGATGGTGAAATTGGAAGCAACGGGAATCTATCTCCCCACCTAGGCAATAATTATGGAATCTGTCTGGTGTAACTATTTTGGAACTCTGGAGTCTATTAAAGTCTTGCAATTTCCAAGGGAAGGATTAGAAAGTTATATTGTGGTTAATTTCACTCAATTTCAGCTCTTAGCCCAGGAGGTGCCAACTATCTCAAATCTACAGCTGTGCACATGCTCCTGGAGCAGCTGGCACATACCTTGTGGGAGCAGGGTAGGTAGAAAAGACTCTGTCCTTCAAATATCAGGGATCTGTGTCCTAATCAGTGATTGCTGCTTCTCATCACAGAAGTTCAAAGAGATAGGCACCAACTGTTGTTATACCTCCCATATTATTTCAAGGTCCTATCCTTCAGCTGAATTGACTTCCAGGGGACCTAGTAGGTGCCATTTTTGCCCCTTCTTCATTTTTTAATTTTTCCCTTTTGGGGAGCAATATTAGGACAGTGAAAAGTAACTGTATAGAGAAGGAAAATTGCAAAGTGACCACACATGCCCAAGGAAAGACACAGGCTCAGAAAAGCCCTATGTTTACATCTCAGGCTAATCTTTGAGACAGAGAAGGCTTACAACAATCAAAAACACAATAAATAAAAACAATAGCAAAAAACATAAAACTCTGAGGAAGATGAAGAGTCTGACTTCCAGAATTACCACATTATTAGCCTCAAATGTTCAGTGTCAAATAAAAAAACTCTAAGACATACAAAGAATCAGGAAAGGATAATTCATTCAAAGAAAAAATCAATCAATCAATCAACAGAAACTATCTTTGAAAAAGACCTGATAACAAATATACTGGATAAAGACTAAAACAACTGTCTAAAAGATGCTCAAAAAACCTAAAGAAAGATGTGGAGAAAGTAAATAAAATAATAGGTGAACAAAATGGAAATATCAATAAAGAGATTAAAAAAGAAACCAAAAAGAAATTCTGGAGCTGAAAAGTATAATTACTGAAATGAAAAAATTTACTAGAGGGATTCAAAGACAGATCTGAAAAGACAAAAGAAAGACTTAGTAAATTTGAACATAGGGCAATGGAAATTATTGAGTTGAGGGAACAGAAAGAAACAGAATTGAAGAAAAGTAAGCACAGTCTCAAGGACCTGGGGACACCATCAAACAGATCAACATATGCAATGTGAGAGTTCCAGAAGGATAAGAGTGACAGAAAAGAGGAGAAGGACTATTTGAAGAAACATTGGTGGAAAACTTCCCAAGTTTGGTAAAAGACATGAATATACACATCCAAGAAGCCCAAACAACTCTAACTAAGACCCATGCTGAGACACATTATAATCAAACTTTCAAAGGCTGATTTCTCATCAGAAACTTGGAGGACAGAAAGTGTTGGGTCAATATATTCAAGGGGCTGAAAGAAAAAACTGTCAACCAAGACTTTTAATTAGCAAAACTGTCCTTCAAAGACAATGAGGGAGAAAGTAAGACATTCCCAAATAAACAAAAGCTGGGAGGAAGCTTTCTACTACTAGACCTGTCCTATAAGAAATGCTCAAGGAACACTTGCAGACTGAAATAAAAGAATACTAGACAGTGACTCAAAGCTGCATGAAGAAATAAGGAACTAAATTAAGGTAAAGGCATCAGCAATTATAAAAGCTAGTATCATTGAAACAATGGCTTATAACTCTACTTTTTTGTTTTCTATGTGACTTGAGACTAATATATTTTCTAAAAATAATAATTGCTAGTCTGAAAGCTAGTACCATTGTAACTTTACTTTGTGATTCCACATTTTGTTTTCTATATAATTTGAGAGACTAATGCATTTAAAAGAATTATTAATTTATATTTTGGTTACACAATGTATAAAAATGTAATTTTGTGATACCAACAACCAAAAAGGATGGGAACAGAGTTCTTATAAAGGAGGAGAATTTTTGTATGTTATTCAAGTTAAGTCAGTAAAGTTTACATTATATATGTGCATGTATATTCACATTGTATCTTTGAATCTCTATGGTAACCACAAGGAAAATTCCTATAGCATATACACAAAAGAAATGGGAAAAAATGTAAACATTTCACTACCAAAAAATCAATTAAATAAATCAATTAAATTAATCAAGAAATGCGGGATATAAGGGATAAAAAGCTCTAAGCCATGCAGAAAACAAATTTCAAAATCACAGAAGGGGAATAGCTCAGGGGTAGGGTATTTGACCGCAAAATGACAGAAGACAGTCCCTCCTTATTAGTAGTTACCTAAAATGTAAGTAGATCAAACTCTTCAATTGGCAAAATGGATTTAAAAAACAAAAACATGATCCAGCCATATGCTGTCTACAAAAGACTCACTTTAGGTCTAAAAAAACAGATTGAAATCGAAATGATGGGGAAAGATATTCCATGCAAATAGTAACCAAAAAAGAACAGAGGTGGCTATGCTAATATCAGGCAAAATAGATTTCAAAACAAAAAAAAAATACAAAACACAAAGAAGGAGATGAAGAATTAATAAAAGATTAAATATAACAAGATAAAAGTTATAAATATCTATGCCCCTTATAACAGACCATCAAAATATATGAAGCAAAAACTAATAGAATTTGAAAGGAGAAATAGACAATTCTACAAAAGTAGTTAGAGATTTCAATAACCCACTCTCAAGAATGAATAGAACAACCATACAAGGAGGCAAGTAAAGCAAGAGACCCAATACAACAAACTAGCTATATCTAACAGACATGCAGAACACACTGTCTAACAACTATAGCATATGTGTTCTGCTTAAGTAGACATAGGTCATTTTCCAGGACAGAGCACAAGTTAGATGACAAGTCATCTAAGTAAATTTTAAAAGATAGATATCATACAAAGTATCTTCTCCAACCACAACAAGTTGAAGTTAGAAATCAGTAAGAGAAGTAAAACTGGAAAATTCACAAACTTGAGGAAATTAAACAGCATACCCTTAAACAACCAATGGATCAAAGAAGAAATTACAAGGTAAACTGGAAAATAGTTCACATGAATGGAAATGAAAACACAACACACCAAGACATGTGATACCTGAGAGAGTTGTACAAAGGAGAAACTTTATAGCTATAAAGGTGTATATTAAAAAATAAGAAGGATTTCAAATTATAATCTAACTTAACAACTCAAGGAAATAGAAAAAGAACAGCTAACAAAATGAAGGAACTAATAAATCATAGATCAATGAAAAACCATAGAGCCCAGAAATAAACCCTCTCATATATGGTCACTGAAACACTGCATGTTGCGTGTGTGTTGGAACCAAACACCTCCAGAATTATTGTTAGGAGAGGTAACAAATGTTTATTTATGGTTAAAGCAACTGCTATTTGGGATTTCTGTTACTTGCAGCCCAAAGCACTCCTAACCAATACCATTGGCCAGTAGCAACAATAATAGTAGTAATACTACTGGGCTTGAATGAATGCAGATCTGTCTGGATCCAAAGTCCTACCATTTCAGGTATAATGAGATCTCTTCCTTCTTCCCTAAATAATGATTAATTTCCCTGAAATACTTTTAAGTTTTCTTAAAGAAAGAAACTTGTTTTTGAAGGAATACCATCTTGTTCCTATAAGACCACTTAGTCCAGACAATTTAACTTTTACTCTGGTCTTCCTAAATACTGATTACAATTTTGCACTATTTTCATTTGCACTCATTTTGCACTATTTTCAAAGTTGCTTAATGCCATTTACATTTTTCCCTTATTAATAATGGTAGAGAATAGAACTGAGTCCAAGTCAATGCCGAAGGGTTACTAATGCCGAAGGGTTTGTGAACGTCCATTCTCCCCATCCTTCCCTCCTAGCACTGAGTCACCAACAGACCTCCCTCTGAGCTGGCTGTGCCCTTGGCTCACTATAATAGTGATTCCTACCACTCAGCCGCCCACCACTGGTGGTGACCCAAGGGCCTGGATTGTCTCTTCTTGCTTAACAAACTCCCAAAATCTACTCAGGCTGCAAACTGTTCCATCTTTTCTACTGTCCAACTAGCTGAGTGAAAGTTAAGAAGCAAGTAAAGAAGTTTTGCTGCTTCTATGACCTGAATTCTTCAAGAGAAATGATTACTAACTGCAGTAGGCTTTTAATATCCTACCTAGTATATTTCCCCTGTTGAATAAAATGACCATGATATTACCACTCTTAAGGAAATTGGGTAGAGGAGGGCCAGGCCATCCAAAATGATATATCCTCCCACACCATGTGGGAGGCTGATCTCGAAAATCATCAGTGAAAAAGAAGTTCGGTATTGGGTCCTAGATAGTTCACAAGTTAAAAAAAAAAAAAATGTAGGATGCAACACTCAGAAGGATAGAACAGAAAGCAGTTCTGGGGGGTACCTGGGGAGCTCAGTTTGTGAAGCCACTGCCTTCAGCTCAGGTCATGATCCCAGGGTCCTGGGATCGAGCCCCACTTCGGCTCCCTGTTCTGTGGGGAGCCTGCTTCTCCCTCTCCCTCTGCCCTGCTTGTGTTCTCTCTCTCTCTCTCTCTCTCTCTCTGTCAAATAAATAAATAAAGTCAGAAAGAAAGAAAAGAAGGAAGGGGGAAAGGAAGGAAAGAAAGAAATGCAAGCAGTTCTGGGGATCTTGGTAACCAGAACTGATGGATGGGGCCTTTGGGAAATGAGGACTGGGATCACATTCTGCCACAAGAACCAGTGATTCCACAAAGAACACAGGGCTTGGGGAAGGAAAATCTTCCCAAAGAAAAGTGACACTCTTTTTAAAAGAAAGAATGCAGACTACTGAGCGTGTTAGCATGCCATGTGTTCACGTGCGTGCCTGTGTCAGGATTGGGCAGAAGAAAAATCTGTTCACGAAAACCATCTAAGTTGAGGCCATAAGGAATTACAGGAGCAGTATTTACATCTACATAAAGGCAGCCAAGACACTTTAAAACTGGGCTTGACTAGCCACTGGCTTCCACCAACCACCTTAAAGTCTGAACTGCAGTGTGGGAAGTTTTGTCATTTGTAGGGTTGGGTTTCCTGGAGTAAGGGGAATGGGATTACCTGAAGTTGGAAAATGCTTAGAATACTGGCTATGATGTGCTTGAGATTGTCTCCCAAGAAAATCATGAGCTGTTGGAAGCTTCTCTAGATCTGGTACTGACCTGCGCAGTTTGACCAAGCGCAGTCCTGGAACCTGAGAACCTCCTCCCCAACTCAGCTCTGACGATCCTGCCAACAAAATGGGCTTGACTCACCAGCTTCTGCCTTGGGGAGGTCATATAATAAAGGTGCCTATTCTCTCTGTGTGGAAGGAAGGCCTTGCCAGATGGTTCACATTTCTCAACCTCTTAGCCCTGAAGAAAAGGGTGTATGTGGCAAATGGTTATGAAACTCAGCCTGAGGGATCAGAAAGAGTCCATGCTGTTTTCACCAAGAATCTTCTTTAGCTTTGTGTCATCAGAATTTTGCTTCTTTCCTTTATGTAGCCCTTCAAAGCAGAAACTTGAGTCCCCAGCTCCTATGTCAGTCATGGGTGGGGGAACCAAGGGACAGTTGGGGGAACACCGTCCAGGTTTTTATGCAGCAAGAGCTAACTCTGTCACTTCCCACCTCCGTTACAGACACTTCTCCAAGGGACACAACCACACCTGTCCATTCAGGACTAGCTACATAATTTGAGCAACATGAAAATGGGGGGGGGGGGCATTCGAAACTTAAGAATTTCAAGACTGTACCAGCAGAGTACCAAGTGCAGACCCTCCTGTGTGCAGGCAGGGTCTGTGGCGCAGGTTGTGTGCTCAACCAGGTTACTGACAGATTGAATGAAACCCACCCACACTGGGAAGGACACTCTGCTTTACTCTGTATATCGAATCAAACATTAATCTCATCTGGAAATACCCTCACAGACCTACCCAGAATAATGTTTAACCACATAGCTAAACAACTCTGGTCTACTCAAAGTGACACATAAAATTAACCATCACAGTGCTCTTTCTCTCCCTTCTCTTGATCCTTTGCTAGAATGCTTGTAATTCTGGCCTCTCCAGTAGAAGGTGAAAGCCAGGCCCGGCTTTCCAGAGCATCTTAAAGCTGGTGAATGAAGTCTGTCTCCACACACTGGCCTCAGACCTCCTCTCCTCGCTGAGGAGTTATGTTGATCTACTCTCTGCACCCACTAAACTCTTCCTCAGCCTCTGTGCTGGCCAGCAATCCCTCCAGCATCCACATTAGGCTCTCTTGGCTTTTTCTCAGCTGAATTACTTAGTATATCTCTCCCAACAGAAAGTCTCAGTAGACCATCTACACTCTCCACTTCCAACATATGAGTATTTTCACAGCAGCTTCCTAATAAGAGGAATTTTTCTTCTCTTGGTTCCTGCATCCATTTGCTACACTGGGGGTTGAGCTAACATGTCAGACAGAAAAAACCATGGTAGGTCACTAGAGACATTTGGGGGCAAATTTCTCTGTTTAGCAGAGTAATCCTGGACGACAGACAAGGGCATATGTGGGAGTCAGGGTAACTGGGCTTAATTTTCTGATTTTTTTTTTTCCTGTTCTTGCCAGAGGACTAGGGTCACTCCTTTTGTGTGGCTCTTGGCTATATCTGCTTGTTAGGGCAGAAAGAGTTGAGTTTTGGAGGGAGACTTGAATTCATTGCTAACTTGCTCTGTGTCCCTGGACACAGT
Source organism: Enhydra lutris kenyoni (assembly GCF_002288905.1). NCBI lineage: Eukaryota > Metazoa > Chordata > Mammalia > Carnivora > Mustelidae > Enhydra > Enhydra lutris. The sequence continues at coordinate 1,723,640 of NW_019154101.1, read as the reverse complement.
TCTTAATGTCTCTATCTGCCTCTTGGCTTCATCTGCAAAATGGGGAGGCTAATATTTACTCTGTGACATTGATGTGTAAAGCACGTAGCATGTAACAGAGGCTCAGAAGACAGCTGCTCAGAGCCAGTTTCCACGTTCTATGACTCCATCCTTGCTCGCTTATTCTGAAAAACCAGGGAAAGATGAGCATGCACTCTAGGGGAAACTTGGACAGGCTGGGTGTGGTGTCCATCTTCAAAGGAGAGGCCTAGGGTGTGGTGAGCCTCTTGCTTTCCTTTCCCCAAATCACTTCCCTTACTGGCTTCCTGCAGCTCCTACCGCCCTGGGGTCATCTCAACCTTCCTGCCAGCGTCCTGCCCCTCCCTCACTCCTCCCAGGGCAAACATGTCAGCACTCGGTGTTTAGAAACAGCTTTGAGGCCCATCCCCGGCATACCCAATGGCCATAAAAGAACCACTTGGTCTTGATCCATATTTGGCAATTAGAGAGCACCTAAGGATATGCAGCTTGAGATGCATGACTCAAGCAAAGAAATCCCCTTTCTCCCTTTCCTTCTTAATGTGCTCTGTTTGCTGAGTGCCATCCATAATTGCTTAATAATTACATACGCGGACCAGTATCTTTCTACCCCAGACTCCCCCACACACACGTGTTAAACTCTTGAGGCTCCAACTCAAACTAAGATTTATTTCCCTCAACCCATACATAAAAGTTAAAAAAGAAAGGCTTCTAGGTTCCCACATTTTTCAGAGGTCGTTCAAGATATACATTCATCTATGCTTAATGGACACATAAAACTAGGCTCCCTTCTGTTTTGAGACCCAAGCCTGTGCCCCCTAAGGCTTGCTGGCCTCCCTCAGTCTCCCCTCATCCTCCCGACCACCTGCTCAGTGGTCAACCTTGCCCAGTGTGGCTACTCCTTATACCGTCAACCTTAGAATGACATCTCAGGCTGACTGAGGGTCTCCTACACAGGCTTCTGTATGGCAGGGATTGGCCCAGGGATTTTTCTGTAAAGGGCCCAGTTGTAAATAGTTTAGGCTCTATGAGCCAAGAGGCAAAAAATCAAAGATATCACGTGGGCACTTCTATAACCCTTTAAAACGCAATGATTTTTTTTTAACTTTTATTAAATTTAATTTTCACTTCTGGACATTCTGTTTGATTATCAAATAGAACCAGTCATTCAATGGTCTCTTATTTTTCACTCCTCCATTTGATAATATCTTTTCTTTGTCAAGCGTATTAAATAAACTTAAATTTATTCCAGAATCAATAGCCAAATATCTGAAGTGTTGTCAGCTTGATCTGCTCTCTGTGGTTTCTGTTGGTTCTCTCTAATGATGCTTCAATACCTCAAGTATACCGTGATTTTTTTTTTTTTAATCACAAGCCCCAGTTCAATGAAATGGTGTATCTGGAAATCTTTGAGGCTTTTGATAAGGGTGATGCCTTCTGTGAGGATTTGACTTATTTCTCCACTGAGAGTGTTGCCAACTCTGGGCCCCATGAAAACAAATGATCAACTTGGGTTTTTCAAACTGTCCTGAGAGTGTCAACTTGGCTACAAGCTTGCATAGACGTTAGTGTGTGGTTATAGAGTCTCAGATTTTTCCTCCTGCTATCTAGAGCCAGGGTCAAGATGGGCAAGTTTCCTTTCTAGCCTCTTCACTGAGGAAATGGAGTCCCAGAAATTCCTGGTTTAAACTGTCACTGAGGAGGGGCACCTAGATGGTTCAGTCAGTTCTGCATCCAACCTTTGATCTTGGCTCAGGTCTTGATCTCAGGGTTGTGAGTTTGAGCCCCATGCCTCAAATGGAGCCTACTTTAAAAAAGATATTAGACTGTCACTGAGGGGACGTCCTTTGGGGTCCAGGGTAATTTATAAGAAGGTCTCTGATCTGACTTCTCCGGTTCCCCTAGACTTTGTCTCATGCTTACCATGCAGACATTAAACACACTCTTTGAGTCACCTGAGGGTAGACAGATGCCACCAGGGCAGGCTTCAGCTTAAACACTCATTTATTTCTCTGGATTCATAGTTCCCCATTTGCTTGTTTATTTTGCCTCTCCTTGTTCCAGTAAGCATTACAGTGCCTTCTTAAAGGTTTTTGAAGTTTTTTATTATGAATATTTAGGTGCTCAGGGTGTCTGGGTGGCTCAAGTCATGATCCCAGGGTCCTGGTATTGAGCCCCAAGGGCTTCCTACTCAGGGGGGAGTCTGCTTCTCCTTCTGCCCCTCCCACCTTCTCATGCTCTCATTCTCGCTCATGCTCTCTCTTTCTCTCAAATAAATAAATAAAATCTTTAAAAACAAAAAAGAAGAAGAAGAATATTTAGATGTTTTAAAGAAGGAAACTTTTACGATATCTAGAGCATCATATTCCCTGTGGTATATGTTTTGAAAGCTCTAGTGCCCCCAAAATATGATTCAGTAGTACCAGAATATTTGAAATTGTCCCCAGGGGCCCCAATCTTTATTTATCCCTTTATATAATTTCTTTCCACATTGTATCCTGGGGGGTCTGAGTGACCAGTAAAATATAGCAGAAGTGATGCTGTGTCAGAGACTAGGTCATAAAAGCCACTGAGCTTTCTGTTTGTTCTTTCTTCTTTGATCACTCATTCTGGGGCAGGCCAGTTATGAGAATATTCTCCTTTGGAAATACACATGAAACTGAAGCCCCTGTCAACAGCCAGATAAGTAAGCTTATAGGCCAATCCTTCAGCCCCCGTCAAGCCTTCAGATGACACAGCCCTGGCTAATACCCTTTGATAGAAATTTCATGAAACACCCTAAACCAGATCTACCAGCTGAATGGTTCCTGAATTCCTGATCCTAGGAAACTGTGTGAGATAAATGTTTGTTGTTTCTAAGTTTGGGGGAGAATTTATTACATTACAATAGGTATCAAATATAGGCTCTTTCTCCCTGCCTGAAATCCCAAAAGTTTTAGAAATGTTTTATGGCAATATATCCAGAAATTCCTCATTATAATATCTCTCTGTTATGTGGATGGGTTAATACACAAATACTTAACCCCAGATTCTCTTATATATCTAGTTACCACCCTTCAGAAAGCAGACCTGGGGTGCATGAGACATGGGGTGCATGAGACATGGGATGGATAAATTATGTCAAAAAGAGGTTTGTGGTCTGCGGTGAAGTTTGCACTTAAGAATGGGGACACGGAATGAGAGTGAGTGACATGTTGCTGTGGAGTGACTGGGGTCACCAACATGGAGCCTCTCCCCACACCACCGTGCACGCTGCTTCCTTCCCTTACAATCCTGCCGGATCGTCTCTGGTTTTCTGAGTCCTATCCATTGTTCATTTGACTCAAGTCTCATGTCAGTGTAACCTCCTCCAATTGCAAAGGAAAGAGTGATTATTATGCTCTCTTGTGAACTTCTGTGCTCTCATGGTTGACAGTGCTCAGGCAGCACACAGTAGGCACTGCCTGCCTTCAGAGTTAGGTTGGAGACATCTAGGCATCTATGCAGCCCACCATCCCCTAGAACCTGCAGAGTACTTTGTGTGAAGCAAGTGCTTTAAGCAATGATACTGACCAAGACCCACATTGGGAATGGCTTTTCTGCCAAGAGCAGTCTATTACTATTTATATTGTAGCCTTCTATGAGATGTTTTAGTCTTCTAGGACTTAACTTCCTCATTGGTAAAAGGGGGTACACCTAGAGTAGAGCAGATAAAAAGGTTTTCAGGGCCACCATGTACAATTACAGAGTGTCTGCACTTCACGAAAGGAGCAAGCTGAGCGGTGGATATAGGCTGAAATCCAGCCACCACTCCCCTCCCCAAATCTTGTGCCAACCCAGAAGAAAAGTCACATTTTGTCATTCATCCTCCCAGAGGGCACCTTTTTAAACACATATAAGGGTGGTCACTGTGCTGGCAGGGCCCTAAGCACTTGATGCTACAGAGTGTCATGGTCTTGTCAACTATGACCTTCCTTAAAGGACAAGCCAATGGGTTCTGCTGTTAAGAGTCTTGGGATCCTCAAGGAGGTGTCAAAGACAGGCAGGAAGTTAGTTCTGTATCTTGAGCAAATGGTAAAGAAGTGAGTGTTATTTGCTCTCTTCCCAGTGTGACTGATTGTAACTGGCTATAACCTTGATTTGGATATTTTTGCCCTGCCTGGGATTCCTGTGGGTTGCCACATTGCTCTCTCCTGACTCTTGTTCCATCTCTCCTTTTTGTGTGTTTTAATGATCATTGTTTCCTGGTTAAACCAGTTTTTAGTGTTGATATTTAATACATCTGCTTTTAGTAAACCTTGCAGGGTGTTTCCATTTGTGTAAACAGAAGAAAAAGTAAAATAAATGGGCCTTACAACTGCCATTTGAATGAGCTCATGATAAAACCATGGCCCTTTTGTTCAGATGTACAATAGCATGGCCACTCCTTCCCATCTTCTTCTTAGTCTTCCTGTACTCCATCAGGACCTCCAATAGCCAAGAGAAAATACTTGTATTTCCTTTGACTACCAAGGTGTGTTCCTGATTATTTATGTGCATATAAACCTGAAACTTATCACCACCAAATTTCCAAAACATTCTAACTTACAGGAAGTTGACACAAAATCTTAAATTTATCAAATACTTTCTTATTATGTCTTTCCACAAATTGCCATTCTAAAACCCAAGTTAAGATCATAGATACCTTTCGGGCACCTGGGTGGCTGAGTGGGTTAAAGCCTCTGCCTTTGGCTTGGGCCATGATCCCAGGGTTCTGGGATTGAGCTCCGCATCAGGCTCTCTGCTCAGCGGGGAGCCTGCTTCCCCCTCTCTCTCTCTGCCTGCCTCTCTGCCTACTTGTGATCTCTCTCTGTCAAATAAATAAGTAAAATCTTTAAAAAAAAAAAAAAGATCATAGATACCTTTCAAAAAAATGGCCTACATGTACCTTTGTACCTTTATGAAAAGGTCAATTATTTCTAACATTTTTCACCTACATGGTAGATAATATGTCTGATAAAAGGCCTAAAAGCCAGAGATCAGAGTCTCGTAATTCTCTAAGCCATCCTGAATGCCTGAGATTCTAAAACTTTTGTTGTTCCCCAAAGTGCCAAAGGCTAGCCTGCTTCTGTCTCCCATTCTTCATATGTTCTTTTTATTGCTATTTTTTCGACTCAGACCTTGCTTCCCTTCATGTGGGTCAGCATTATGAAGGCATAGTAGTGTTGGAGGTTTTCTAGAGGCTGTGATTAAGAGAGCATCAGGGAAGTCTTCCTAAAATAGATACTGACAAGTATCACATGCCTGAAATCCAGCACAAATGAGGCTTCCTTGGGCTTAGGTCTTGCCTTTCCCTAGGGCCCCTCAACTTTCTTTTTCCTCTCAACATTTTTTTAATAAAGATTTTATTTATTTATTTGACAGAGAGAGACAGTGAGAGAGGGAACACAAGCAGGGGGAGCAAAGAGGGAGAGGGAGAAACGGGCTCTCTGCCAAGCACTGACCCCCATGCAGGGCTCAATCCCAGGACCCTGGGATCATGACCTGAGCCAAAGGCAGATGCTTAACTGACTGAGCCACCCAGGTACCCCTCCTCCCAACATTTTATTATGAAAAATGTCAAATATATGGAAGTATTGATAAAAGGGTACAGTGAACACTACTAACCCTTAGATTCTATAATGAGCATTTTGCTGTCCAATTAACACTTGAACAACACAGATTTGAACTGTGTGGGTCCACTCATATGTGGGAATTTTTATGGTAGAGCACTGTAAATGTTATTTTGTCTTTCTTGTGAGTTTCTTAGTAACATGTTCTTTCCTCTAGCTTACTTTATTGTAAGAATACAGTACGTAATACATGTAATATATAAAATACGTGTTAATCAACTGTTTATGTTATCAGTAAGGCTTCTAATTAAAAGTAGGCTACCAGTAGTTAAGTTGTGAGAGAAGTCATAAGTTATGCATGGATCTTTTACCACATGGGGCTGGACAACACTTAAGTCCCATGTTGTTCCAGGCTCAACTATATTTTCTTTATCACATATCTAGGCATCTCTCCACTCATCAATGCATCATATATTTAAGTGCATTTCAGAGTAAGTTGCAGACATCAGGACAGTTTACCCCCAAATCCTGCAGCGTGTGTGTCATTAATCATAGTTCCATATTTGTATACAGTTTTTTTAAGTATTATTTACATACAATGAAATGCACAGATCTTACTTTGAGTCTTCTTTTAAAATACAATTACACATACACACAATAACTCCTGAAGTCATTTATATCTAAGCATAAATTGAATTAACTTCTTTGTTCTCCTCGCCAAAAGGAGTAACACACCACAGGATAAAAATATATAGCTAAAAGCAAGTGCAGATTCTACTTCATTAATTTCCCTCATTGGAGCTTCATAGCTATTTTTTTAAGTAAGTAGTTCTTAATTTTGGAATATATTTCTGGTTTCCAATAATAATATCATGGACATCAGTGTTTCTAGGTAACATGGTCATCTTCACTAGCACATCATTAACCATCCACTGAACTGATTTCTTTATGGGCAGATATCATTCAATCTTTGCTACAACCATATTAAATGTATTATTACCACCATTATTATTTTACAAATGTAGAAATGAAGATACAGAGAAGGTAAAAAAACATGTTCAAGTTCACAAAGCTAGTAAGTGATGCAGCAGAAGCTCAGAACTCAGCATGTCTGACTCCCAAGTCCACTCAACAATCAATATTCCACCAATATTTACTGAGCATCTCCTAAACCCCACCACAATTCTTGTCTTGTCACCACAAGACACACAATGGAAATCAAAACAGAGCTGGTGCCTAGAAGAGCATACAGTAGTAGAGATGCATTAAACAAGTAAACACACCAATTCTGTTTGCTCAATGAATTTTCATGGAAATCATGGGTAATAGATTTTTATTAACCCCAATTTAGCAATGAACAAAACTGAGATTATGAAAAATAAAACTGACCCCAGATTATAGTCCTAATTAGTAGGCCGATGGTATTGAAACAAAGAGCAACTTCAAATACAGATCATTAATAGCACATGACAGCTTTCTTTTTTTTTTTTTTTTTAAGATTTTGTTTATTTATTAGAGAGAGAGCGATCATGAGCAGGGTGAGGAGCAGAGGGAAAAAATAGCACATGACGCATTTTTTTAAAAGATATTACTTATTTATTTGAGAGAGAGAGTGAGAAAGAGTGAGCATGAACAAGGTAAAGGGCAAAGGGAGAAGCAGATTCCCCACTGAGCAAAGAGCCAAATGTGGGGCTGTATCCTAGGACCCTGGGATCATGACCTGAGCTGAAGGCAAACGCTTAAATGTCTGAGACACCCAGGCACCCCCCATGACAGTTTTTTGATGGAGAAGACTTTCTAGGGTACATTGACAGCAAAAAAAAATCCTTAGACTAAAATAAAAACAAAAGGGAAGACAAATTCAACTGAGCACAGAAAACAAATCATCTAGCCGTAGCCTGCTCCACCCTGGCCTAAAGAAAGATGAGGTAGCTCATGGAGTAAAGTTTGGCCAAAAAGAAACAAATCTCTGGAAACTGGATAAATCGCAGCAAAGTTTCCTCAAAAAAAGAAAAAAAAAGCAATGTGAAATAAACTTGGGAGGGATTATCAAAATACTTTTTTAAAGACTCTTTAAAGCAACATGGATTATTGCTTCTACTTTGGCGCTTCTATTATACCCACATTGCTATAGTTATACGGAGCATGTATATACTTGGGATCAATCCACAACAATTGAGACAAAAATTTTTTCAATAAAAATCATAGGGAAATTTTAGGACCCAATTTAATTCATGTCCCAACATATGGGTTGATGGTGGGCCAACGATTCTCAATGATTGCAATGATTCTCAAAAATAATTAAATAAGAATTTCTGGGGTGGGGGTCTAGACATCAGTACATTGGAAAAGTTCTCTGGATCCTGGGTTAATTCTAATGAGTAACTAGGATAAATAACCATTGGCACTGGAGGAAGACCCTGAGGGTTGGAGTCAGGGCACTGGGTTTGAATGGCAGCTAGAAGTTACCTGCTTTGTGACCTTAAGGGAAGTTACTAATCTTTCTCATTCTGTTTCCTCATTCACAAAATTGAGATGAGAACATCTACCGCATAGAGCTGTTGTGATTATTTGGTGGGACAATATAAGCAAAGTATCTATCATAATGCCTGCTGGAGCATAGAGGCCCCATTAAAGTCACTGAGGGTGTTCTGTTCACATAGTCTAGTAGTAATAAATACCTCTCCAATTTAAATGATTTTGCTAATGGCCACCCACACAACTGTGCCTGGGGAATTAGGAGACACTACAACAACGCTTTTCTTCCGTTACACACGTATCTATGCACACACGCACACACACACACAACCGTGTTATCCAAAGGAAGCTGCAAATAATTTCTGGTTGGGGAAATAGGTCCCCAGGACCAGGGGAAAGGGAGAACAGGAAAGTAAAACATAGTCACAAAAGGCTTGGTGAGGAGCTATGACATCTCAGCATGCCGGGGAAGGCAGGCTTAATGCAGGAGATGAACTGACATCTTAGCAGGGCGGACAAGGGTCTCAGCCTGAGAACAGAACAGGTCCTTGACCTAGGAAACTGAAAAGGGAAACCAAAGGAGTGAAGAACTCTCTCCAGAGGAAGACTAGAATCTGTCCTGCATTTTGTTTCCAAACTCCATACAGTTAGTACCTTTATATAGCCTTGACTGTTTGTAGCAAAGTAGTTGCTGCTAAAGCCAAGCTAGCTGGTCTGAATGTGTTTTATCATTTCCAATAGGAGGAGCTACCAACGAATGAGTCTTTCCTATGGACCAGACACTGTGCTAAGTCCTCTATACGCATATTGAGAAGGAAGGTAGGTAATGCTTTTTGAATAGGTAAATTCTTCTTCCCATGTTACAGATGAGCATATATGAGAACAGGGTAACTTGTTAAGGCACACATAGTTAGTCCAGGGATGGGAACATGACACATTCTGGTCCATCTGATTCCAAAGCTGAGGCTCTTAGAAACTGGGCTCTATGTTCAGACCTGCAAGTGTGACAGTCCCTACACTGGCCAATGAAGATTTCCCAAACAACTGCTTGAAGGAAAAAACAATGGGGGATGCAAAGATAAATAAGACAAGATTGCTACTGTTACATAATGTGGGACCCAGTGGAGGAGCCAGAGAAGCAAGAGCCCAGCTATTCGTTTAAAAAAGTCAGGTGTGAAGGGCTGCCAGATTTAGTGTGTGTGCCATACAGGGTGTTCAGTTACATTTTGATTTCGGATAAATCATGGGAATTTTTAATATAAATATTTCCCATGCAATATGGGCCATACTTATACTAAACCAATTTACTTATTGTTTATTGGAAATTTAAACTTCACTGGGTGTCCTGTATTTTGTCTGGCAACCCTATTATGTGATAGGTTCTATGACAGAGAATCAAGGTAGAAATACGGAAGAGAGAAAGCTCTAGGAACAATTAAAATCAAGATATGGAAAATGACAAACAGATTGGGTCCAGGTAATTCAGGAGGAGAGATCTCACCTAGTTGTTAGGAAGGGCTAAAGGTGGTATTTGTGTTTGACCTTGGAAGGTGAATAGGATTTGCCTATATGAGGAGTAGAGAGAGACTGCTTCTCAGGTCAAGATAATGATGTAAGCAAGGGCATGGGGGTGGGGAAAAGTAGTTGTAGCTCATTACAGCTAGGAATAATGATTAGAGCTGGATTAGAACCCAGGTTTTTCTGTCTCCTGAGTCCATGCCTATCACATTCTACTAGTTAGAGAAGAATGAGGTCTGCTCAGGGTAGAAGCCAGTGACAACAGTTGGTTGGGAACAGACTGTCCAGGGACCAGAATACCAGGCTGGGTCCTGTGGGCTTAATTAAGACCCAGTGAAGGAGCTGGGAAGGAAAGATACAACCTTCCAAGGACGCTGCATGCCCAAACCACAACTAATAGAGGGATTCCAGAAACTCTGGGGGCTGTGGGTGAAGACCACCGCAGGGGTCACAATGCTGGTCAATTGGCCAAATGCTGACTCCACCACTTCTACACCCATACCCTGGGTGGAAACTTGCAGTACATGTAACTTAATGTGGCTGGGAACCAAAGGGGTTGGTCACATTTTATTGGCCAAAGATGCATTTGACTTCAATGAGACATCAGTGTTCCAGGCACTGCATCTGCTTGGTCCTGGTTTTTACCAAAAAAGCTGTAAAAGTGTACATCTCCACTGTAAAGTCAGAGAAAAAGAGAAATGCGGTTTAACAAGCTCATCCATGATAGTGCTGACTAGGAAAAAGGTTTCCTGTTGAAGCCTGGGTCACAGCAACAGTCATTCTAACCTTATCTTGGTTGCAAAAATGTCTTTCCACCCAGTTGTTCCGCCTGTGGAGGGTGGAGTTGGGGGAGTTGTTGGCAGAGGGAGGGCCCAGGGCAGGGAAAGTGGACAAACCATGAGTGGTGTCTCGTCTGCTCATTACCAATAAGTCATTAAGGGTACCTTAATTCACAGAGTTTCTCATCCCGAAGAGCAAACCTGCCCACCATGTAGGCATCAGCCTGCTTACTCATCCATGTGAAGCCATGGAAGGAGTTAGGAAATTGTCCCATTAAAAACCACGCTGGTAATCTCAATATTAAAGAGCTTCATGCATGGTGTTCCCTGGGGGGAGGACACCCCTTTAGGAAATTGGCTCCTTGTAGGCTGGGTATTGAATGAAAACTTTCCTGGTCAGAGAAAGGACAGTCCAGGTTAGCAACCTAACCAAAGAAACTGCCATTTGCCAGAATCTGCTAGGTGTCATGTACTCTGTATCTTTGAAAAGTGGGCAAGTTTCTTCTTTAATTCTGATGTTAAACTCTCTTAAAATATTTTTACCCTGGGGATGCCTGGATGGCTCAGTCGGTTAAGTATCCCACTCTCGGTTTTGGCTCAGGTCATGATTGTGGTGAGACGGAGGCCTCCATAGGGCTCCACCCACAGCATCTTTCTCCATCTGCCCCTCCCCCTGCTTTCTCTCTCTAAAAAAAAATAATTGTTTTTACCCTGACCACCCTGAATGTGGCTCAAAGACCCATGTTTAGCAAAACTAATTTATGGGGGCACAAATTAGAATATTATTATACCTGGGTGGAGAAAAGGTTGACTAGAAATTGCATGAGGTAATTTTCTGGGGTGGTGAAAATAGTCAGGTCTCATTTGAGGTATTGGTTTCAGAGGGCATACATTTGTTAAAACTCATCAAATAGTACATTTAAGATCTATGCAATTTAGTGTATATAATTATACCTCAATTTTGAAAAAAACTTCTTTTTAATTCCTGCTTTCTGATCCTACATCTCAGAGCCAGTTCTTGCCACATGCCCTTGCAAATCATCTCTCATCTGAAGCCTGGGCTAACCCTGTGGCCCGGGAAAGAACTCAGCAAATTCTACAATCCCCGCAAAGCAATCCAAAAAACCGCTGGTAGTTGCAGTCCAGTTTCCTACGTTTGCTATGTAAATTCTTCCTAGCTATTCATTTAAGGTTTTAATCTCAATATTTTGTATTTTAACAAATTTTTGTATTTTAATCTCAATATTTGTATTTTAACATGTGTTAGCCAAACTGGCCCAGAAGTATGTGATTATACAGATGTTTCTTAAATGAGACTGATCCAGGTGATGGATTTTTCCACTTGCTTCGACTATCTCATCCTTTTCCTTTATTCACAGAACCCAAGTTTTGTTCAGGTAGCAATATTTGTAGTTAAAAAATATTCATCTCCTAGATCCCTCGCAGTTATAGGTGGTATATGACCCAGTTTTGGCCAATAGGATGTAAACAAAAGTCTACTGAATAAGAATTTAAGAGAAACTATTGTCTTCCTGATAAAAAGGGTCAGATGTTTGGCAGATGTCTTTTCTGTTCACTTCTCTTGGATCACCCCATCTCTGGAAGCCCAGTGAAATGGCTAGAGGAGGTATAGATACCTTGGACCATAAAGCTACTATGCATGGGAGAGGAAGGAAGAAGAAAAATGCTGTTTCATTGAGCAGCTGTCCTTGTTTTGAACTTTCTGATTGTCATCTCTTTATTACATGTAAAACTATCTCCTGTTGGGTTAAGCCACTGAAGTTGGGTTACTTTTATATCCAGCCAAATTCCAATTCTGTACTTAATATTTAAGTTTTTCAACTAGAAAATTTAAGTTTCAGTAACCCATGATTATGCAAAAAATTTAAGTATGAGACTCCAGTGATGACATCTAAGTGTGATGATGTCATAAATATGAGACCCAAGTGATGACATCTATGTGTGATGATGACATAAGTATGAGACCTGAGTGATGACTCTACTATAGACTGTGAGCTCCTTGAAGACAGGGACCATGTCTAATTATTGTTACACCTTTTCACGAGCACAGTACAGGAGCACAGTGTATGTCCAATTTATATTTGCTGGATGGAGTCTCCCTAAGACCCCAAACAAGGAGCCACAATTCAAGAGTACCTATCTCCCAGATCCCCCAATTTGTTTTCTCTGTGGGAATCTGACCTAATAGAGACAGACCTTGTATTTAAGAACTTCCTTCAACCAAACTTGAATTCTTCCTGAGGCTATGTAAGGATTCTCTTGACTCTTTTCCTCTAATTTACTGAGATGTAATTGACCTATAATATTGTATTAATATTGGTCAAAGGCATACAATACAATGATTTGATAAATTTTTAATAAATCTACATAATGCAAAATGATCATCTCCAGTTTAGTTAACATCCCACACCTCACATAGTTAAAAATTTTTTTCTTATGATGAGAACCCTTAAGATCTACTCTGTTAGCAAGTTTCAACATACAATACAGTATTGTTAACTACAGTCACAATGTTGTACATTGCATCCCAGGATTTATTTATCTTATAATTAGAAATTTTTACCTTTTGACCACATTCACTCTTGATCTTCCCTTATTCAAGGCAGAGATCCTCCCATGCAGAAAATTACAAACTCCAACCCAGTGCAGATTCTGGAAGCAGGTTATTTCCCTGATGGTACCACTAGCTCACTGTAATGTTCTGGACTTCCTAGGTGAGGATTACCTTGAGACCATCCCCCGCCCCAGAAATGAGCATTTTCCATGCATTCTTTTTTGTGGTGGGGACAGAATCTGAGCTTCTATAGTCGTGTAAGAGCTGATCTGTCCATCTTCCCCCAACTCTTGGCTCCGTGACTTCATGTTGTAGATTGAACTCAGCCATCATGGGAATATTTATACTGAGGTAATAGGTAAATGCTACAAATCAGTACCTAATCTTTGTCCCAAGAGCTGGTTATTGAATTTTTACCAACACACCACTCTGCTTATCCATCCACGGTTCCCGTCTCAATTAATCACTCTAATGCTGAGAATGACAGGGCCTTCTATAGGTATCCCCCAGTTTGCAAAAGTTTGCATTAGGCCACTTGACTTTTACACAAGACCTATATTAGTCCTTGTTTTTCTTAACTGAAAGAAATCCAAAGAGAATTTTTGTATTTACTAAAAAAGGAGATATGCAAAAATAGCATTCAACGTTTGTTTTTTTTCAACAAGCTGTTATGAAGACAGCGAACCCCGGGCAGGAAGAGTGGTCCCGCCAAGCTCCTTCCCCAGGAACTACACTCAACATCCCAGCACCAAGCTAACAGAACTTTGAACTGTGTCTGGGAGCATCTGTGCTTTATTTCCATTTACCCTTTCCATGCATTAGCAAGATGTGTCCCGAAGTATCAGAAAGGTCTAAGAGAGATTATCTGGGGCACCTGGGAACCCTCAAAAAATTTTGCATATAAATTAATGGTGATTGTTTTCTCCCTTTATGCCATTCATATTAGGAAAGATTTCATAGGAACGTTCCAGTTATGGGTAGCAGGGAAACCTGTATTTGGATGGTGGGTTACCATATTTAATAAAGTGATATCACATAAATGATTTCATTTGACTCTCACAACAACCCTAAGAAGCAGACAAGGAAAGCATCATTCACCTCCTACATTAGTTTCACTGCTACTATCACAGACTTAGCAGGTTAAAACACAAATATATATAATCTTCCAGTATCTGTACATCAGAACTCTTAAATGGTTCCTAAGGGACTAAATCAAAGCTTCAGCAGGGCTGTGCATCTTCTGGAGACTCAGGGGAGAGAATCAGTTCCTTGACTTTTCCAGTTTGCATCCCTAGGCTACCTGGGTTTCCAGGCTAGTGGTCCCCTCCAGCTTCAAAGCCAGCAACCCTATCACTCCAGCCTCAGCGACTGTGGTCTTGTCTCTTCTAATGCAGACTCCTCTGCCCCTCTTTCACCTATAAAGACCCTTGTAATCACAACGGGTTCACCTAGTTAACATGGGATAATCTACCCATCTCAAGACCCTTAATCACATCTGAAAATCACCTCTTACCATTTAGTGTAGCATATTCACAGCTTCCAGGGATTATGATATGGACATTTGAGGGAGGTCATTACTCTATTTATGACACACCCTTTTATTACCCAGGAAGCCAGCTCTGAAAGATAACCGTCCTCCTCAGATTCATGAGGTGTCAGTGGCAAGGAGGCATTTGGCCAAGGCCAGCGCTCTGTCCAGTGAAGTGTGCTACCTCTCTGTAAATATTTGTCCAACAGCTGCCCCAGAAGAGGGCACAATTTGGGCAATGGGTAGAGCACAGCTAAGGATAGATAGAGCCTCTGGGGGACTGATTTTAAGATTTATGAGCCCTCCCGGGCCCAATCTTCCACTAACCAAACATTCTTAATTTTTCCTTCCCAGCATCCCAGGGAGACTTGGAGGTCAAAGTACAGTGACCTAAAATCCTTAAGAGCTGGATTTTCTTTTTTTTTTCTTTTTTTCTTTTTTTTTTTAAATTTTTAAATTTATTTTCAGCGTAACAGTATTCATTGTTTTTGCACCACACCCAGTGCTCTATGCAATCCGTGCCTTCTCCAATACCCACCACCTGGTTCCCCCAACCTCCCACCCCCCCGCCCCTTCAAAACCCTCAGATTGTTTTTCAGAGTCCATAGTCTCTCATGGTTCACCTCCCCTTGTTGGTTGAGATATAACTAAGGACTTGCCAAGACACATGAAGACATTTCCTTCCACCCACTCTAGCCTTTCTCCAATTTGATTAACCCCTTTCCTTTCTGGAGGAAAAGGGTTGCCTCCATCCTCAGAATGCATCCATTGCCCCCTACTCTTTCCTACACAGCAACCATCACCTCCTTCAGTCAGATGAAATAGTGGGTAAGTGGGGGGAACCTTTAGAATATCAGAACACCGTAAAGGCATCTGTGCCACTCACACGGATCAGAAGGTGACCGCCTTGGGAATCCAAATTGGAAGAGGGAGTGAAGTCTGTGCTTGTTCCTTGTGCTCTGTGTCAGACATAGAAGGTAGCCTACAAGATCCTGGTTTAGGAAGCCTGTGTCCTCCTTCACGTTTGCCTTTCAATTCATTGCATGACTCTGAGCTAAGCACCTGGACGCAAGGAGAAGTTCACCCTGGGAGGTCCTATGCCATCACGTGATTGATGGTGCCAGACCTAGCATCAGACCCCCCCTGAGTTCCGAACCCTATTTCCACCACTGGGTGGAAGAGTGAAGTTGGACAAAAGACAACCTCTCTGTCTCGTTTTTCTTATAAATAAAATGGAGATCCTAATAACATCACCACCCTTAGATTATTGTAAGGATTAAATGACATAATGTAATTAATGCACTTAGCACAGTGCCTGGCACATAATAAGCCCTTGATGAATGTTACTGTTGTAGCAGATTTAGTGATTCTCAGAGTGTGGTCCCTGATCCAGCAGCATCAGCCTCATCCGGGAACTTGTTAGAAATACACATTTTCAGTCCCATCCCAAACGTAGTGAACCAGAATCTCGGGGGGGGCTGGGGCACAGCAAACTGTATTTTAACAAACTCTCCAGAGGATTTTAAAGCTACATGTTAAAGCTTGAGAACCACTGGTGCAGATGGCTCTAAGATCCCTTCCAATTTTGGGATTCTATTTTTTCCTGCAAATGTATACATTTACCCAAGGCCCAAGGAAATCATTAGTATTTACCCACATCATTCCACAAGCATTTATTAAAACTTCTCTTCACACTGGAATCTAGGGATAAAAAGCAAAGCAAGAAATAGCCTGTGGGCTCAAGAAGGTGACAGTTCATCTCACTACCCTTAATTTACAGCTATAAAAATATGACTTGGTACATGTTTCTGCAGTTGTTCACGATACCTGAGTTTCACTGTATGAAAATGTTTTTTTTTTTTAAAGATTTTTAACTATTTATTTGACAGACAGAGATCACAAGTAGGCAGAGAGGCAGGCAGAGAGAGAGGAAGGGAAGCAGGCTCCCCGCTGAGCAGAGAGCCCAATGCGGGGCTCCATCCCAGGACCCTGGGATCATGTCGTGAGCTGAAGGCAGAGGCTTAACCCACTGAGCCTCCCAGGCACCCGGAAAATGGTATTTTTTTAAAGTATTTTCTTCAGGTTACAAGCAGAACAAGATACTAGCTAAGTGACCTTGAGTCTTGGTGTCTTTATTTCTAGAACAGGATTAATAATACCTATCTCACTAGTTTGTTGTGAAGATTAATATCATTAAATGTGATGACATGTATGAAATGACAGTTTGTTATCGATGTCCAGTAATGCTTAGTTAGAATTTAGTTTAAATCCAGTTCATAATTAAGTATTGTTGATTAGTATTGATTTGGATTTACGCTGAACAGTACTGATACACAGAATCTTAAAATAAATAAATAAATCCATTATATGTTGAAATCCAGGTCCTGAGTACTGTAAGATGTGTTCATGTCTTTCACTTTCTCCTTTCTAGAATTCAGGCAGTGAGGACCCTGAAGTACAAACAGGTTCTTTGTATTTCAGAGATAAGTCAAAGAAGTGGCTGGTGTTTATTCAAAGGCAGCCCTGAAGGCCAGGAGTCAAAGCAAAGTTCAGACTCAGTTACAGGCTCCTCAGCTGCTTATAGTAAAAACTTTGAAATCCCTTTGGAAACTTCCCTTTTAATTCTATCTCAGAAGATTTTATCTAACCAGGCAGTCCACAGATTCCAGAAGAGTTTCAGCCCTCTTTGTGTAAAAGCCAGTATATGCCTTGAGCTTGAACTGGAAATGGGGCTCTTTTTGGTTCTCCAAATTTAATTCAACAAAGATTGAAGAGCTGAAAGACCACAAAGGACTGCTTTTGAAGTCTGTGGCTTCTTCAAGCAAGAAGGCTTGCTCAGGGCACAAAAACTTTCTGCGCATGCAGAGAAGGTACCCCCCAGTGACACACGTCATAAGCACTCAGCAATTTTCTCGGGGGGAAAAAGAGTGAAGGTAATATGACAGCGGTGTTTAAGAGAAAGCCACCAGGGACACCT
Organism: Enhydra lutris kenyoni; assembly: GCF_002288905.1. Taxonomy (NCBI): domain Eukaryota; kingdom Metazoa; phylum Chordata; class Mammalia; order Carnivora; family Mustelidae; genus Enhydra; species Enhydra lutris. The sequence continues at coordinate 1,706,197 of NW_019154101.1, read as the reverse complement.
GGGTGGCTCAGTGGGTTAAAGCCTCTGCCTTCGGCTCAAGTCATGATTTCGGGGTCCTGGGATCGAGTCCCACATCAGGCTCTCTGCTCAGCGGGGAGCCTGCTTCCTCCTCTCTCCCTTTCTGCATACTTGTGATCTCTGTCTGTCAAATAAATAAATAAAATATTAAAAAAAAAAAAAAAGAAAGAAAGAAAGAAAGAAAGAAAGAAAGCCACGGGCCCCAAATGGCTTCACTTAGGCCAGGTAACCAGACCAGGGCTTGATATCTAACCTAATGTCAGTTTCAACCTCCCAGAGGAATGTAATCTTAAGGGGTCAGTCAGGAATTTTCTGATCAGCTCCATTAGTCATATGTCATATGAGCCCTCCCAAAGAAAGAAAGATGAGGTAATCTACCTAATAAGACCCCCTGCCTTTCCAAGGTGACTTTGCATAGAACATCATTTTATTTTATTTTATTATTTATTTTGCTAATAGCTTCTTTGCCCTACACTCCTACCTATAAAAACCTTCCATTCTGTACAACTCCTAGGAGCTTCCTCTTCTTGCTGCCTGATTCACAAATCACTTAATAAAGCCAATTAGAGGGGCGCCTGGGTGGCTCAGTGGGTTAAAGCCTCTGCCTTCGGCTCAGGTCATGATCCCAGGGTCCTGGCATCGAGCCCCGCATCGGGCTCTCTGCTCAGCAGAGAGTCTGCTTCCTCCTATCTCTCTCTGCCTGCTTCTCTGCCTACCTGTGATCTCTGTCAAATAAATAAATAAAATCTTTAAAAAAAAAAAAAGCCAATTAGATCTTCAAGCTTACTCCATTGAATTTTTGTTCTTTAACTAAGGGACAAATAACTTGTACAGAGAACAATATAGAAAGAGCTACCAAAAAGTTTGAGAGAAGAAGATCAGAGTGGGCTGGAGCACCCAGCATTCTCACCTTATGTAAGAGAAAACTGAGGCACAGAAAGGTTAAGTGAAGTACCCAAGGTCACACAGCTAGTAAGTGATGGAGATAAGATTTGCCACAAGTTGTTGGGTGCCAGTTCCCATGCTCTACCTCTATAAACAGTTCATATTTTAAGTTATGTACTTCATTTGTAGTGTATAAAAATGTAAGTATGAACCAGTAATTTCAGGGATATTACTGTTTAGAATAAGGATAAGAAAACAATAAGTACATTTAAAGAAAATAATAGGAGGATGGTTCTCCAGAAAAACTAGAATCAGGAAGGTGGAATGTTGATGACTAAATATTATCTTGATGAAGCATGTAATTAACTATGATAAAAGTTGACAGACCCATTATTTACATACCAGGGCAAATAGCTGATGAGATGCACTATGATGTCAGGTTGACTTGACCCAATGGAAATTTATTGATGGGTTAAATCTTGCTACTCTAAACTTAGGGACTCTTATTCCATTGTTAATAAATTCCTTTACACTTTGTGGACCTTTGCCCTGAACACTTTCATCTTTTCCTCCTTCTTCCGCTTAATTCCATTCCTGAAAACCTAACTCTCTCTTTTACCTGGCTTTTCACCCTCTTGAATAGAGTTTACTTTCTTCTTCCATTTCTCCTTTACCTCAAAGTCATGAAGGGGGCACGTTCTCATAGCCTTCTACTCCCCTGTTGCCTCCGGATCGTCTTTGCATTGCTTTTCACTTCGTACACTTAACTGTCTCTCCTCTCTTGAAACCCATATCAGATTATCACCTTCTCTCCATCCTTGTTCTGCTACCAACTTTCAAATTATTTTTCCATATTCTGAAGATTCTGATCTCAACAATATTTGAATGTGACTACCTTCTCCTTTTCGAAAAACTCTCTTTATTCTCTGCTATCTTTGTGTCCCTCCACCAAAAAGGTAGGATTTCTTCAAGGTCCCATGTGCAGCCCTTAACTCTTTTCCTTTTGACTTCTCTCTCTGGTGAACTTCACAACTTCAACCATTACCTCTTTTCAAATGTCTCTCTAATCCACGTCTCTTGCCCAAAATTTCTCAGAACTACCGGCTGGAATTTCCAAACATCTCTATGCTAGCCCCATAACATCCTACCAGGTCCAGCAAATTATCTCAAAAATGAGCTCATTCATCCTTCTTCTGGCTCTCCCTCTGCATGCCTTCTCTCTGTGAAAGGTAGGTGAGAATGATCAGAGTTACTTCCAATGCCCTTCTCTCTTTCATCGTCCCAATATACATTTGGTCACCATGCCCTTTCAATAAATCACTATTCTGTTTTTACAGTTGCCCAACCAGACTGTCCCGTATGCTTCACCTCATGGGCTATACCAGCCAACAAAACAGACTACTAGGCTAATGCTAGACCATGTCATTTTCAGGCTGAGGGCTTTTCCAAGTATTTTGCCTATAAAATAGAGTTAAAACATTTTAGTTAAGTCCAAGATTCTCTCCTGACCTATTTTTCCCTTCACCTATTCTTACATACACCTTCTTTTAACCAGCCCAAATTTCTGGATGGTCCCTGAATAAACCATTTATTCATTCAAGAAATATTTATAAAACACTTGGTAGCAGCCCAACACTGTCCCAAGTGTTAGAAATATCATGGAGGACATGACTTCTGTGTTTAGATTTAGATGATACAATCAGTGAAACAAGGCCTGGTAAGTACCGACCTAGGACATGAGCACTAACCTAGGTACCATGAGCAATCACCTGGAGGTTCCTAACTGCACAGGGGCAAGATTTGGGGAATAAGGAGGTAGGGAATGTTTCCTAAGGGAAGTAATAACTGAGCAGAGATCTGAAGCTGAATAAGAATTATTCAGATATGGTAAGGGGAACGGTTGTTATTAATACAGGAGAAAAAGTATGCAAAAAGACTTGGGGCAAGAAAGGATGGCCAGAGAAAAGGGACATGAGAATAGGGATCAGAGTAAAATGAGGAAAAACAAGGTGTTGCAGAAGCCAAGGGATGAGTGAGAAGGCAAGTGGATGACAGTGTTGCCAAAAAGTCAAATAAGATGAGGACTAGAGTGTTCATTAGTTTTAGAGTGGAAATATCACTAATAATCTGTCCAGGAGCCATTTGAGCAAGCGATATAGGCAAGGCTAAATCACAGTGGAGAGAGAAATATATGGAAGGTAAGGCGCTTAAGACTAGACTTCTAGACAAATCTTTATGGAAATTCAAAACTCACTCCATCTTTATGCCATTTGTTCATTCTGTACCAGTTTCCTATTATCCTGCCTCTTTCCCTATTTCACCTATACTGTTATTCCCAATTCTCTTCCCACTGAAATGCTGGTTATCTTTCAAGACCAAATCAAAGACTATCACATCTTGAGCTTCCCTGCACTCCTGGCATTTCGAATGGATTACTCAATACTTGCCACATAAATTGTTGCTGCATTAGCAAAGTGTGTTCACTGATTACATGGAATTTACCTTGTACATCTGTTATAGCACTTGCTACTTACTAACTTGTGGTCTGTTGAGTTGCACACACCTGTTTTCCTGACTACATCACCTGATGGCGAGATAGCTGTATGTTAGTCATCTTTGAACTTCTCATGGTTCCCAACTGAGTGCATTGGGCACTGTTGTCATCTAAATTGAACTCAACTGACTGTTCTCTCTCTTGCATTGATGTAAGCACATGCTATGTATGACATGATTTTTGTCCTTGGACACAATGATTTCTAATAGTATCTATAATGAGAGTGGAAAATCTCAGTATTTGCTAGGGTTATCTTTAATCTTTCAAAATATGTCCACTATTATTCACATGTTTTGCATGTTACAAATGCTATAAATCATTACCAGCTTGGTTTGCTGTATGAATGAATACACTACAAAACAACTTTCTGATTCAAGTGAAACAGCCCACTCAACTTTTCAGCTTAGTAGCCATTCATTAATGAGGTTGAGTTAATATTCACACATATCTCTCTTTTCAAATAACAACCTAGGAAATTGTTAAAACAAGCCAAAATAGAAAAGGTACATTGAGCTTTTGCCTTTCTAAGGAGTGATACCAAAAGAATAAGTCATATTATTAAGTTCTAAGTGCCTGATGATCATTTGGATATGCTAATTTGTGGAAGGCAAGGACAACAGTTAGAATGATAGATGAATTTTTTATCTTGTAGATGGAAAGACTTGCAAAATCTTCCAAAAATTTTAGTGGTTAGGGAAATTAAGATCCACTTAAACTCTGTTTGATGAATACAATTGATAGACTCTGTTAAAAATATTTTAGAATTTCTATTAACCATATTTTATAATTCTTCTGCAACAGAATATGAAACTTGTAGTTACCTCCCTTCCTCTCAAAGCCCAACCTTTTACTGCATTTAGTATCACGAGATAACCAACTCATTCCTAAGTCACACCGTAGAACTGGGATTAAGTACAAAGCTCAATTTCTTTGAAAAACAAAATTCTGAAGCAACTACAGAAAAACATTAATATCTAGCAAAACTGGATAGTGGATATCCAAGCTATTGTAATGTTACTCTCTATTCTTTTCTTTTGGTGTGAAATGTTTCATACCTTTAGAATGAGAGAAAAATATCCATGCGGTCCAAAATAACTTGAGAACTCAATGACTGAAAGAATTTCTTACACCAATTCATAACTATCCCATTTCTCTACTGTTCCATGAATACTAAGATCAGAGTTAGTGTCTTCAATTTCTAGAGGAAGAAACAAATTTAGTTAAGAGAAATCAAATGATTCTGGAGCAAGAGCAGGTCCAAGCTCAAGTCAGAATTAAATGTCCTGCTGTATCAAAGGATGATAGGCTGCCTCCAAATACTGAGTGGCACAATAGACATTCAATTAGTATTTATTTGATTAATTTGTTGCTTGTTTAACAGGAATAAGAGCCCAGCCCTTAGGGAAAGATGGCATATGTCACCTTCCATTCATTACTGACCATGGCTATGTTGGGCGGAACTCAGGAGACCCTTATGTGACTTCAATAGTGGTGACAGTTTAATGTGGAGCCAATCATACTCTCAGGGGTCCCTCCATTTAGAAAGTGCCTGGCCCAGGGTTATGGGTACTGCTAATAACCTTGGTGTGAAGCAAAGTTAATAAATCCAGGACTAGAAAGAACTACAGAACCTAAGGACAAGAAAGAGCAAAATTATCTCTAAAGACATCAGCTTCCAAGATGCTCCCTCCTATTGCCAGCGTTTCTGTGGCAATGGGCATGATTGCATGGTGCTGACTTGGTTGGTGAAGAGTCCACCAAACAAGAAAAGGAATATGGTGGTCCTAGCACAGCTCTTTAATTCTGCTGTGTTTTTTAGTTCAACACAGCAGCATTTATTAAGCACTGAAATCTACAGATCATCAGCGTAAGACACTACAATTTTTTCTTTTCTTTCTTCCCTTCTTAACCTCAATGTGTTATCTATCAGTCTCTGTCTCTGTCTCTTTCTCTTTCTGTCTCTTTCTCTCTCTGTCTCTGTCTCTGTCTTTCTCTCTCTCACACACACACACACACACACACACCTAATATTGTTAGCAATTTGTCCTGCCCACAGGAAACCCATGTTCAAAATCTGTAAGGCATCACTTTAAACAATTGTAGTGACTGGAACGGATGAAGAAAGTTCAACCATACTCCGAGACAAGACATTGGCTGAAAAAAACAAACTGACCTGTTGTCAATGCTCATTGCCTCAAAGCTGTCTTAGGATTCCTTAGCAGTGCTGATAACCAAGTCACTGCAATCAACTGTCCCATGAGAACCTTAGTAAAAACACACACACCTTTCCAGAGGCGGGCTGTTCAGTGGGCTCATGCCCAGTGTCCTTGACAGATGCTTCCTCTCTCTCCAATATCTCTCCAACATCATCTCCCTCTACCCATGAAATTGCCTCAAACTGACAAGTCAGGGTTGTCACAGACCTCCTCTTTCTGACATGTGCCCTGCCTCCTTTTCTTCTGGGAAATCTCCCTGTGACTACTCCACTTACCAAATCCTCCCAATCCTTCACATCTCCATTACAGGTCCATTCTCTGGAAAATTTCCCTGGGCCTGTCTGCTCCTCATCTAGAAGGAGGACTCTTGTGGCTTCTCTTCTTCCTGGGAATTTACCACAGAAACCACTATGTAGGGGTGAAGGTTGGTACCCATCTCCTTAACCAGACTGAAATCTTCCTTCCACCCGAAATCCTGGCTTGTGCACCTCTAAGACAGCACTCTGGATGTGCATCTCTTGTTGATTGTTGGGGCTGTGGGCTAAGAACAACAAAGAAGAGTCTGGAAATTCAAGGGAACGGAGCAGAGAGACCTGGCAGTGGTGTGACTTAGGGATCACACAGGCAAGTTCAACATAGAATTTCCCTTAGCTTTGTCTGGCCAAGGGGTTTAACATAGGCAGAAGGATTCATGACAAGGGCCAGGTAATTTGTTCACTGAAGCTTCTTGGGGAAAATGTTATTCTCATTCATCCTTCCTGGAGAGAGAGGAGTCAGAGTTCACAGGAAGCAAAACGTGTGTGTGTCGGTCAGTGTGAGCACATATGTGACTGTTGCTTGTAGGAGAGGTTTCTACATGGTGGTCACTTTCGTGTACCCACACTGGGCAGCCACAGCCCCAGATGGAGCCAGGATTCTACCCAGCTAACACGCTGAGAATGGGAAGGTGCTCAGGGAATCCTAAAGGCTGGGGATCCTGAAGCCCCCCACCCTCACCCCCACCCTCCGTAGCACCAATGGAGAAGTGGGATCTGGAGATGGTATGGAGCTTGGATCAGGCTAGGGCTGAGCAAGAGCTATAACTCAGACCCACTCCCGACCTGCCTTGGGGTGGGGCACAAATGCCTGCTGGGAGCCTTCTCTGTCACCCATAAACCACTGCCAGTGAAGGAGAGTGGGTGGAATGAGACTCACCTCTCATTAAGTCCCCATCCTAGGCTTGGCAGGACACAGTGTCTTTCTAAACCTTGCTGCTGGAGCTGGCAGCACGATTTCTCCTCAGAACCCCTAGAGGGTTAGAGAAAGCTAAAATAAGTACAACGAATGAACAGGTGGGAGAAAGGGCCACACAAGAGGAGACAGGGATATTAGCTGAGCCAAAGAGGAGGCCAGGTCAGCTGTGGCCACATGACTGCAAAGGGCCCTGGTCCAGTTGAGCAATGTGTTTTCTCCTCTCTGCGGGGGAGAAAAGCCAGAGAAGGCAAATTCAGGGAGTTGCCTCTGAAAACCCCAGCCTCCTGAGTCCTCTGGTCTGCTTCAGCTAGAAATGTCAGGTGAGAGGCTAGGTGGTGGAAGGACGAGACCCAGAGACCCACAGGAAGGTCCCCTGATCATTCCAGCCTTCTTATGAAGACTGCCATCACCACAACTGCGAGACCAAAGCTGGGCTAAACCTCAGAATAAGGTAGTTCCTTCAGAACTTCTTGTCAACCCTTGGTCTGAACCTGCCCAAGACCAAGTCATCTTATGCCTCAGCCAGCTTAATCCTCCTGAAAATGCTTTCATCTCACTCCTCCCCGGATCAGAGCACTCCCTTGGCTCCTGTCTCCTGCTTCAAGTCCAAACTGCTCTGCCCCCAGTCCAGCTCTTCCTCCCCACCCTTGCATGCCCACTTTGGTCAGAACCGCCCTTTACTCCTCCTCATGCTTTCTGTGTGCATTTCTCTCTTGCCTCATTCCCTCTTCTCTTACCTGAGGAAATCCTGTCTTCTCCCCCTGTCTAGAAATGATCTGTCTGTCCATACATGTGTGGCTTAGACTTCCTTCCTCTAGGAATATTTCTCTATCAGTCCACATTGACCTCTCCCTTCTCAAAATATCTTTGCAAAATCCAGTGTACTCCAGGCAATGTCAAAGCTCTATAGAAAGTTCACACTAACTCCTGGGGGGAATCAAGACTCGAAACTCTGAATGCCAAGTCAACTGTACCTGAATTCACAAGGGCTTCTGCTAAGCTGCACTGCACCTGTGTACCCATCAGCAAGACCTGCACAAAGGTACCCAGCAGCCCCGGTGCAGATCCCTCTTCTGCTGCCCACTAGCTGTGTGACCTGAGGCAAGTCCTTACCTTCTACCAGTCTCAGCCCCTCACTTGTAAAATGGGGAGCATTGTGTCTACCCCACTGGATTGTTCTAAGAGCTAAATATAAATGCTATAAAGGGCTGGGCATTAGAATCCATTGAGCGGTCACTAAATCCTTGGCTGTTACTGTCATTAGCCTCCACTACCTCTTCAGTGAACAGTCTCTTGAAAGAAGAAGGGGCATTGGTAAGATAACAGCTATGTCTCCTTCTTTCTCTTCGTCCTTTGCCATCCCAGCGCCACATCTTATAACCGGAATTTCAAAGGCCCCAGAACCAAAAATAATTTAGCTGTGGGGAAAAATTATATCTGAAGGCTAGAGTAGTCATATTTAGTCTAAGGCAATCTAGGCATCAGGTATATGCCGGGGGCTGGGGGGTTCCATCCCTGAACCGAGGGTCTGGAAAAACCAGGATTCAGGTTGAGGAGGAAGCAGGAGACATAGGGACATTTGCATTCATCATGGTAAGTATCTTGTACCTCATCACATATCTGACACATTTCACATGTACATGAAATTTTGTGGAAGACAGGTATAAACATCCAATGAGTATTTAATGTAATCTGCTGGATTATTGAACTGGAGCAGAATCCGTGGTTCCTGATGAGAGTTTATTTTGTATTTTTTGTTATGAATAATTTACACAGAACTAGAAAAGTTTAATAAGCCCCAGTGTACCTGTCACCTGGCTTCGAGAATAATCAGCTCTTGGGCCAGGCATGTTTCATGTATGTCTCACTCTCTCCCTGCCCAAACCCAAATTATTTTGAAAGAAATCCCAAACACCATGTCATTTCATGATGAGAATATTTTTAAGAGAAAGAGAAGGGAGAAGGGACACATACTTTTTAAGATTTTACTTATTTATTTGCCAGAGAGAGGGAGAGAGCACAAGCTGGTGGAACAGCAGGCAGAAGCAGACTCCCCACTGAGCAGAAAGACTCGATCCCAGGACCCCAGGATCATGATCTAAGCCAAAGGCAGAGGCTTAACCTACTGAGCCACCCAGACACCTAGGACACATACTTTTTACATAAAGTTTACTTTTCCTAAAACAAGGGATGGGGATGGCAAAAAAGGAAAGCAAGACACCCAGTTGCCAGGATGGGCAGAAAATGACTAATTCTACACCATTTTAATTGCTTCTCTGCCATGCATTTATTCCATTTATTCTTTATCATTGTTATATAGGCTGCCCTGTAATTTGTAGCTTTAATAGTCTCACTTGGCTTTGCCTCACCAACTGCAACTGAATTGGAAACACCTGCTAGCAAGGGCCACATTTTCTTCTCACTGAATTTAACGTTGTATGTTCTGGTGCTCCATATGACATCTGGCCTACCTATCTCCATTCCTTCTTAATGTTCGGTCTTCCTCCTAACCTTGTAATGACTCCTAAGCTTCCTCTTGTTAATTCTATCAAATGGAATTTACTGGGCACAGCTCCTGCCACGCAACCGACAAAAATACGATGGGAACAGTTGGCGGACCACCGGAGTCTGAGAGGTAGCAGGAAGCTGGGAATGCAGCTGAGTATTGCTGGGGAAGGATGAATTTGCCCACAAAGGAGGAGGTTGGAGGCAGTTGAAGGTGCAGGTAGGGCATTCGAGGCAGAAGAAGTAGCCCTGACAAGGGTCAATGAAGGAAATTTGGGGGCTATATAGGGGACTGCAAAATATATCATTGGGCTGGAACAATAAATTGGGGTAGACAAAGAGGGGAGAAGAATGAGGGTTGAAAATGTAGAATTATGCACTGTCCAGTCCGTGGAGGACAGTATTGACTGGATCCGGATGGGAGCTGGTTGGAGTTGGGCTGGAGAGAGAGAGGAGTCCTAGTAGGATGGAAACACAGCCATAATGCCCTCCCTAAGCTCCTGGATTCACCATGGCACTTTTCACCTTCTGCAACATCTCCTGTGAGAACATGGCCTCCCGGGACTAGCATATCTCTTGGACAATTTACTAAAGACTTATGTGTCTCCCAAAGAGGCTTCCTTGATATAGAACCTAGGTGCCCAACTAGGCATAGTATTTAAGCAGGCACATTTATTTAGTTTGCAAATACTTGTTTTCTCTAAAAATGTTTTCAAACAGAAAACAGACCAGACCTTATTCTTTTCATATATTTGTTTCACTTGTGCAACAAAACAACTGCTAATTAACATGAAAGGGTGTTAATGCAGACCAATTGTTTTTACTGCGCTTATCATTAGGTTCACGGTATTGGCAGTTGCACCTGTGGAAGTATATTTGGAAATACTTGCCTCATAGCGCAAGAGCTATTTACTCACCAGAGCTGAGACTTTAAGCAAGAGTCGTAGAGCTAGAATGAAAGCTAGAATTGCCGTTTGGCAGCTGAATTGTGGCCCGTGGATAATCATTGCCATGAAATTACCTATTCTGGCTATCGTCACTGCCCCAATTTGCTTGGTACTTTGCACTTGAGTGGCTGCCCTTGACTGGTTTCAGAGCTCAAGGGGCTGGAGGGATGTTTGTTAGTTTCCGAGGTCATGAATTTGAATGGCAGTGAAGTATGCGATAGGGAGTTCTGGAGTGAGAACTGTGATTAAGTGACCTCTAATGTTCCTTCATTTACATAACCCCCTGTCCTTGGGCCGTAGATACCTGAGGTTACTACATGTATAATCATTTTCTTCTAAAATAAAGTTAACCAAACTTCAGGCAGGTGAGTCACTGACCAGTTGGAACTGTGGAGGGGAGAGTTGGACCATGCTGAGATCTGCTTTCATACTTTCTGAGATTTAGAACCATGTTTCAGGGTAGTGCCAGGTCCCCTGCATCCAGACATGACTTCACTTCCACTCATTTGGCCCCCATTTGAGTCAGGGGCTCACTCGCCTAGTTTCCTCAATTGTGGCCCGTGGTTTCCAGTGCGCTGTGTTGCCTTGCTGGGCTTCTGTTCACCCATCCTTCACCATCATCTTTAAGCTCAATTGTGTCCCCCAGGTATAGATCTAGTCTCAGAGAAGAAGGGCTATTTGGGGGTACTTGGAGCCTAAAATCCTCTTTAATGCCCCCACTCTCAGATACCACTATAGCAGATTTTGCCCCCATTTTCCATCTTTGCAGGGCTGCTGACCGGTCACACGCTGCTAGCCTTCTGGATACTAACACCCTGCTCTCTGGACCTTGGCTGATCTCCCACCCTACTCCTGCTCAAAGCCACCACTGGGTTTTAAACTGTGAGGCCTTATAAATTGTCCTTGTGACCTCTAAATTCTAGATCCCTGAGACAAATCCTATCTAGAATCCTATCTATTATTGGGCATGTATATTGATACATGCCTCCATATATCTCCGAGCTAGGCTCCCATGTGGACCTTCAGCCTGACTTGACATCTCAGCTTATACTCAGAACCGCACAGATTCCCAGTCTGTCCCAGCCCCTGCCAGGCCAGGGGCCCCACTTAGGATCCTGACCTTGGCTTCTGCTGGAAGTGAAGGTAAGATCTCAGGCTCTGTCAAAGCCTTGCCTCGGTTATCAGCACCACATTATTTTTTATCACTTTCTAATTGGCTTTGCCGGCTATCAGTTTTTTTGCTGGTCTTTGACCAGAGCTTGACCTGACCATTTCATGCCTCTTGCTTCCGTGGAACTCTCAGGGCCTCTTCAACCAGCGGGTTATTGCCTTACTCCCACAGCTGGCTCACATGTGCTCAGACTGTTCCAGCCTTAACCAACCGCTACAACGGGCCCAGATCTTCTGATCCCAAATCACTGCTCTTTCCATATGCCACAATGCTATGAGCTATCGCAGCATCTCCTACACTCTGCTCTGTAAAAATTACTATTCCAGGAGACAAAAGGCATTTGTAGAACAAGCAAATGAATTCACTAAAAGGCATTTATACATATGTGTTTTTGTGGTCATGTGACTTTGGGAAATGCTGTGTTAAAAAATATTAAATGGGTTACTTCATTACAAGACTTTTAGGCCCCCTAATATGCTACTAATGGAGATTGTAATATTCAAGGCATGGGAGGAGAGAAGCAGAGTATGTGGCTTTTTTCAAATTTATTGGCCTACAGAGTTTTTTTTTTCTGTGGATCACTCTAAACATATCACCAGACTTAAGCTTCTTTCTTTGACACTGACCTGGAGTCACCTGAACAAATCTCTTTCAGACTTAACATAACTAGAGCAGAGGAGTCAAGACTTCCTCCAAAATTAGAATAAAACTGGACCCTTACCTTACACCATTCACGAAAGCCAACTCAAAATGGAGTAAGACCTTAATATATGACTTGAAACTATACAACTCCTAGAAGAAAACACAGGGGAAAACTTGACATCGGTCTTGGCAATGATTTCATGGTAGCACACCAAAAGCACAGATAACCAAAGCAAAAATAGACAAGTGGGGGCACCCAAGTGGCCCAGCTGGTTAAGTGACTGTTAATTTGGGTTCAGGTCATGATCTCAGGGTCCTGAAATCGAGCCCTGTTTAGGGCTCTGCACTGGGTGTGGCGCCTGCTTAGGATTCTCTTTCTTCCTCTCCCTCTGCCCCTTCCCTGGCTCATGCTTGCTCTCTCTCTTAGAAAACAAACAAATAAACAAGCAAATGGAACTGCATCAAACTAGACAGCTTCTGCACAACAAAGGAAACAGTTAACAGTGAAAAGGCAACAAATGGGATGGGAGAAGATATTTACAAACCATTTATCAAATAAGGAGTTAATTTCCAAAATATATAAAGAACTCCTACAACTTAGTAGAAAAAATAACCCTAAAACGGACTAAAGACACAAATAGACATTTCTCCAAAGAAGCATACAAATGGCCAAGAGGTATATAAAAAGATGTTCAGTGTCCCCAATCATCAGAGAAATGCAAATTAAAACCACAGTGAGATGTCACCTCAAACCTGTTAGGAGGTTATTATCAAAAAGTCAAGAGAGATAAATGTTAACAAGACTTATTGTGGTGATCAGTTTGCAATATATACAAATATTAAATCACTATGCTGTACACCTGCACTAACATAACACTGTATGTCAATTATACCTCAATTTTTAAAAAAGGCAAAAGATAATATCTTGGTGAGGATGTGGAGAAAAGGGAATGTTTGTACAGTATTAATAAGAATAATTGGTCAATAAATTGGTCATAGCCCTTAGGGAAAACAGTATGGATATTCCTCAAAAAAATAAAAAAAAAGAATGACTATAGGATCCAGTAATCCCATCTCTGGGAATTTATCCAAAATAATTGAAATCAGGATCTCAAAGAGATACTAACACCTTCATGCTCATTGAGCCCTATTCACAATAGCCAAGATATGGAAACAGACTAAATGTTCATCGAGAGATGAATGGATCAGGAAAATTTGGTATATACATACAATGGAATATTACTTAGATTTTTAAAAAGAAGGAAATTCTGCTATGAGTAACAACATGGATGAAACTTGAGTTTATGCCCAAGGGAAATAAGCTGGTCACAAAAAGACACTGTACGATTTCATTTATGTGAAGCAACTAAATACTCAGATTCATAAAATCAAAGAGTGGAATAGAGGTTGCCAGGGGCTGGAAGTAAGGAGGAAATTGGGAATTACTAATCAAGAGGTATAAATTTTAATTAAGCAAAATGAATAAGCTCTAGAGATCTACTGTATACATTGCATCTATAGTAAATGATACTGTGCTCTTAAAAATTTGTAGTGGAGGTAGATCTCATATTTAAGTATCCAATAAATGAAATTTTTAAAAAGAATGAAATTACAGTAATTAAAAAGAAGTGAAGATATTAGAGGCAAGATGATGGAGGAGTACCAGATTGAAATGACATCAAGTCCCAGGAGTTCAGCTAGATACTTATCAAACCATCTCAAACACTTACAAACTCAACAGGAGATAGAAGAAGAGCAGCAATTCTAGGAACAGAAAATTCACCACTTTCTGAAATGTAGGACCTGCGGAGAAGTGGATCCGAAGCAATAAGAAGATAGACTGCGGTGGGCAGGGCTGGCTCCCAGCAAGCTGTAGAGCAGCAAAGCACAAAATCAAAACTTTTATTTAAATTTTTTAAATTTTGGGGGGGATGTTGAACCAACCTTGCAGCCCTGGAATAAATCCCACTTGGTCATGGTGAATAATCCTTTTAATGAACTGTTGGATCCTATTGGCTAGTATTTTGGTGAGAATTTTCACACCTTTGTTCTCAGGGATATTGTTCTGTAATTCTCCTTTTTGATGGGGTCTTTGTCTGGTTTTGGGATCAAGGTAATGCTGGCCTTGGTAATGTTCCTTTAGAGTATCCTACTAAAGAATGAATGGGTCAACCAGAAAAATTAAAGAAGAATTGGAAAAATTCATGGAGAGGCACCTGGGTGGCTCAGTGGGTTAAAGCCTCTGCCTTCGGCTCAGGTCATGATCCCTGGGTCTTGGGATCCCCGGGTCCGCATCAGGCTCTCTGCTTGGCAGGGAGCCTGCTTACCCCTCTCTCTCTCTGCCTGCCTCTCTGACTACTTGTGATCTCTGTCAAATAAATACATAAAATCTTTAAAAAAAATTCATGGAAACAAATGAAAATGAAAACACAACTGTTCAAAATCTGTGGGACACAGCAAAGCCAGTTCTGAGAGGAAATTATATAGCGATATAAGCCTTTCTCAAGAAACAAGGTCTCAAGTACACAACTTAACCCTACACCTAAAAGAGCTGTAGAAAGAACTGCAAAGAGAACCTAAACCCAGCAGGAGAAGAGAAATAATAAAGATCAGAGCAGAAATCAATGAAATAGAAACCAAAAGAAGAGTAGAATAGATCAACAAAACTAGGAGCTGGTTCTTTGAAAGAATTAATAAGATTGATAAACCCCTGGCCAGACTTATCAAAAAGACAAGAGAAAGGACACAAATGAACAAAATCATGAATGAAAGAGGAGAGATCACAACCAACACCAAAGAAATACAAACAATTATAAGAACATATTATGAGCAACTACACAGCAGTAAATTTGACAATCTGGAAGAAATGGATGCATTCCTGGAGACATATAAACTATGAAAACTGAACCAGGAAGAAATATAAAACCTGAACAGACCCATAACCAGTAAGGAGATTGAAGTAGTCATCAAAAATCTCCCAACAAACAAGAGCCCAGGACCAGATGGCTTCCCAGGGGAATTCTACCAAACATTTAAAGAAGAATTAATTCCTATTCTCCTGAAACTGTTCCAAAAAATAGAAGTGGAAGGAAAACTTCTAAACTCGTTTTATGAAGCCAGCGTTACCTTGATCTCCAAAGACCCCATCAAAAAGGAGAATTACAGAACAATATCCCTGAGAACACAGATGCAAAAATTCTCACCAAAATACTAGCCAATAGGATCCAACAGTACATTAAAAGGATTATTCAACACAACCAAGTGGGATTTATTCCAGGGCTGTAAGATTGGTTCAGCATCCACAAATCAATCAATGTGATACAACACATTAATAAAAGAAAGAACAAGAACCATATAATACTCTCAATAGATGCTGAAAAAGCATTTGACAAAGTACAACATCCTTTCCTGATCAAAACTCTTCAAAGTGTAGGGATAGAGGGTACATACCTCAATATCATCAAAGCCATCTATGAAAAACCCACCACGAATACCATTCTGGGGGAAAAACTGAAAGCTTTTCCGCTAAGGTCAGGAACACGGCAGGGATGTCCATTATCACCACTGCTATTCAAAGTAATACTAGAAGTCCTAGCCTCAACAATCAGACAACAAAAAGAAATTAAAGGCATCTGAATCAGCAAAGAAGTAGTCAAACTCTCCCTCTTTGCAAATGATATGATAGGTTACGTGGAAAAACCAAAAGACTCCACTCCAAAACTGCTACAACTTGTACAGGAATTCAGTAAAGTGTCAGGATATAAAAATCAATGCACAGAAATCAATTGCATTTCTTTACACCAACAACAAGACAGAATAAAGAGAAATTAAGGAGTCAATCCCATTTACAACTGCACCCAAAACCATAAGATACCTAGGAATAAACCTAACCAAAGAGGCAAAGAGTCTATACTCAGAAAACTATAAAGTACTCATGAAAGAAATTGAAGAAGACACAAAGAAATGGAAAAATGTTCCATGCTCATGGATTGGGAGAACAAATATTGTGAAAATGTCTATGCTACCTAAAGCAATCTACACATTTAATGCAATCCCTATCAAAATCCCATCCATTTTTTTCAAAGAAATGGAAAAAATAATCCTAAAATTTATATGGAACCAGAAAAGAGTTTTCCATATAAAGTATCATGTCATCTGCGAAGAGAGAGAGTCTGACTTCTTCATTGCCAATTTGGATACCTTTTATTTTTCTTTGTTGTCTGATTGCTGTTGCTAGGACTTCTAATACTATGTTAAACAAGAGTGGTGAGAGTGGGCATCCTTGTTGTGTTCCTGATCTCAATGGGAAGGCTGTGAGCTTTTTACCATTGAGGATGATATTTGCTGTGGGTTTTTCAAAGATAGATTTTATGAAGTTCAGGAATGTTCCCTCTATCTCTATACTTTGAAGGGTTTTAATCAAGAACTGATGCTGGATTTTGTCAAATGCTTTTTCTGCATCAATTGAGAGGACCATGTGGTTCTTCTCTCTTCTTTTATTGATTTGTTCTATCACATTGATTGATTTGCGAATGTTGAACCATCCTTGTAACCCAGGGATGAATCCCACCTGGTCATGGTGGATAATCTTTTTAATGTACTGTTGGATCCTATGTACTAGGATCTTGTTGAGAATCTTAGCATCCATATTCATCAGTGATATTGGTCTGAAATTCTCCTTTTTGGTGGGGTCTTTGCCTGGTTTGGGGATCAGGGTAATGCTGGCTTCATAAAAAGGGTCTGGAAATTTTCCTTCTATTTCAATTTTTTGAAACAGCTTCAGGAGAATAGGTGTTATTTCTTCTTTGAAAGTTTGGTAGAATTCCCCAGGGATCCCATCAGGTCCCAGGCTCTTGTGTTTTGGGAGGTTTTTGATCACTGCTTCAATCTCATTACGAGATATCGGTCTATTCAGGTTGTCAATTTCTTTCTGGTTCAATTTTGGGAGTTTATAGTTTTCCAGGAATGCATCCATTTCATCTAGGTTGCTTAACTTATTGGCATATAACTGTTGATAATAACTTCTGATGATTGTTTCTACTTCCTTGGTGTTAGTTGTGATCTCTCCCTTTTCATTCATAATTTTATTAATTTGAGCCTTCTCTCTTTTCTTTTGGATTAGTGTGGCCAATGGTTTATCGATCTTATTGATTCTTTCAAAAAACCAGCTTCTAGTTTCATTGATATGTTCTACTGTATCTCTAGCTTCTATCTCATTAACCTCTACTCTAATCTTGATTATTTCCCTTCTTGTGTGTGGAGTTTGCTTAATTTGTTGTTGATTCTCCCATTCTTTAAAGTGTAGAGACAGCTGGTGTATTCTGGATTTTTCAATTTTTTTGAGGGAGGCTTGGATGGCTACGTATTTCCCCTTCAGGACCGCCTTTGCTGTATCCCATAGGTTTTGGGCCAAAGTGTCTTCATTCTCATTGGTTTCCATGAATTGTTTAGGTTCTTCTTTGATCTCCTGGTTGATCCAAGCATTCTTAAGCAAGGTGGTCTTTAGCTTCCCGGTGTTTGAGTTCCTTCCAAACTCTTGTGATTAAGCTCCAGTTTCAAAGTATCGTGATCTGAGAATATGCAGGGAATATTCTCAATATTTTGGTATCGGTTGAGCCCTGATTTGTGACCCAGTATGTGGTCTATTCTGGAGAAGTTTTCATGTGCACTTGAGAAGAATGAGTATCCGAATAGCCAAAGCAATGTTGAAAAAGAAAGCCAAAGTTGGTGGCATCACAATTCCAGACTTCAAGCTCTATTACAAAGCTGTCATTATCAAGACAGTATATTGGCACAAAAACAGACACATAGATCAATGGAACAGAATAGAGAGTCCAGAAATAGACCCTCAACTCTATGGTCAACTAATCTTCGACAAAGCAGGAAAGAATGTCTAGTGGAAAAAAGACAGT